>NW_006290769.1:66148-84488 GCF_000327345.1 Myotis davidii
ACCCCAAGATCTGGCCTAAACCGGCAGTCAGACATCCCCCAAGAAGTCCCGGATTGGAGATGGTGCAGGCTGGGCTGAGGGGGCCCCACCCATGCACAAATTTCATGCACCAGGCCTCTAGTAAATGTATAGAAAGATATACCATGCTAACATAATCAAAAGAAAGCTGAAACAGTTATCTTAATTTCAGACAACACAGACTTCAGAGCAAGTAAAGTTACCAGGGAAAATAGGGACATTACATAATGATATGGGGGTCAATTCTACAGAAATACATAACAGTATTTTGGGTACAGTGATCATTTTTTTTTAAAAATATATTTTATTGATTCTTCACAGAGAGGAAGGGAGAGAGACAGAGAGCCAGAAACATCGATGAGAGAGAAACATCGATCAGCTGCCTCCTGCACATCCCCCACTGGGGAAGTGCACGCAACCCAGGTACATGCCCTTGACCGGAATCGAACCCGGGACCCTTCAGTCTGCAGGCCGACGCTCCATCCACTGAGCCAAACCGGCCTCGGCGATCATTTTTTATTTTACTTCATGTTTTTATTGAGAGAGAGGAAGGAAGATAAAGAAACATCGGTGAGGGAGAAACATCCATCATCAGCTGCCTCCTACAAGTCTCCTATTGGGGATAGAGCTTGCAACCCAGACATGTGCCCTGACTAGGAATTTAGCTGTGACTTCCTGGTTCATAGTTCAATGCTCAACCACTGAGCCACACCAGCCAGGCACTGATCACTTTTTTGATATGTCAAAGGCATGATCTGTGATAAGCTGGAATTCATTAAAATTAAAACCTTCTAGTCCTCGCTGGTTTAGCTCAATGGATGGAGCGTCGGCCTGCAGACTGAGGGGTCCAAGGTTCGATTCCAGTCAAGGGCACATGCTTGGGTTACGGGCTTGGTCCCAGTAGGGGATGTGCAGGAGGCAGCTGATCAGTGATTCCCTCTCCCTTCCTATCTGAAATCAATAAAAATATATTTAAAAAAAATTTAAAACCTTCTACTCTATGAGAGATAATATCAGGAGAATGAGAAGGCACTGATTAGAAAGAGAAAATATTTGGAAAAGACACATCTGATAAAGGACTGTTCTCCAAAACATAGTCTATGAATCAGAAAACAAGACCCATATATAGGCTGTCTATAAAAGGTCCCCCTCAGAAGCTAAGACACACACAGACTAAAGGTAAAGAGATGATACAACTAATAAGGGGTTAATTTATAACTCAACACCAAAAAAATAAACCACCCAATTAAAAAATGGGCACACAATCTGAATAGACATTCTCCAAAGAGGACATACTGATGGTTAATATAAAAAGATGCTCAGTGTCACTCATCATGAAGAAGTGTAAATTAAAACCACAATGAGATATCACCTGTGAGAATGGCTAGCATCAATAAACCTACCAATGATAGGTGTTGGCGAGCATGTAGAGAAAGGGGAACCCTCGGTCACCCTTAGTGGGAATGCAGATTGTTACAACCACTATAAAAACAGTATGGAGTTTCCTTAAAAAATTAAAAATGGAACTGCTTTATGACCCAGTGATTCCACTTCTGAGTATTTATCCAAAGAAGCCAAAACACAAATTCAAAAGAGCATATGCAACCCTATGTTCATTATAGAATTATTTACAATAACCAAGATATGGAGGCAATCCAAATACCCATCAATAGATGAGTAGAAAATAAAGCTGTGGTATATATATAAAATGGAATATTACTTGGCCATAGGAAAGAAGGAATGAATACAATAGCATGGATGAACACAGAAGTATTATGCTAAGAGAAAGACAAAAATCATATATCATTCATATGTGGAATCTAAATAATAAAATAAAAAAAATAGAAACAGTCTTATAGATACAGAAAACATGCTGATGAATGCTAGAGGGAAGGAGTCTTGTGGGGCAGGGCGCAAAAAGGTGAAGGCATTAAATAGTACTAATTGATAGTTACAATATAGGCACGGAAATGTTAGCTAACAAATAGGGAATATAGTCAACAATATTGTAATAACTATATAAGATGGCAGGTGGGCACTTGAATTATCAGAGGAAACACTATGTAACCTAAATGGCTAGTTATCCATTGTGCTATACACCTGAATACAAAAATAGTGTTAAATACATATTATAATTTAAAAATTTTTCAAATTAAACACAGAAAAAATCATATAAAAAGAATTCTAAAAACAAAACAAGAAGACAAACAACCCAATTAATAAATGGGGAGTCCTGGCTGGGTGACTTAGTTGGTTGGAGTGTTGTCCTGTACACCAAAAAGGTTGCAGGTTCAATTCCTGATCAGGGCACAAAACTAGGTCCATCCCCAATCAGGGCACATATGGGAGACAACAGATCTCTCTCTCTCTCTCTCTCTCTCTCTCTCTCTCTCTCTCTCTCTCCCCCTCCCTCCCTCCCTCCCTCTCCCTCTCCCTCTCCCTCTCCCTCTCCCCCTCTCTCCTTTTCCCCTTCCCCCTCCTCCTCTCTAAAACAAATCTTCAGGTGAAGATTTTAAAAAAAAGGAGGGGGAAGGGCCTGGACATGTCACCAAAGTAAACATGCAGGTAGCAAATAAGCATATGGAAAGATTCATAACAGTGTATGTCATTAGGATACTGCATAGTTAAATAATAATGAGATACCACTACACATCAATTAGAATGGCCAAAATCCAAAACACTACACTACCAAATGTTGATGAGGATGTGAAGCAACAGAAACTCTGCCATTTCTGCTGGAAATGCAAAATGATACAGCTACTTTGGAAAGCAGTTTCAATTTCTTAAACAACTAAAACTACTCCTGCCATAGTATCCAAAAATTGTGCTCCTTGGTATTTACCCAAAGGAGTTAAGAACATGTCCACACAAAAGCCCACACATGAATGTTTACAGCATCTTTATTCATACTTACCAAAACTGAGAAATAATCAAGATGCCCTTAAGTGAATGGACAAATACACTGTGGTACACACAGAAATGAAATGTTATTCAAATCTAAAGAGAAATGAGCTATCAAACCAGGAAAAGACATGAAGGAACCCTAAATGCATATCAATAAATGAAAGAAGCCAATTTGAAAAGTATATATATATTATATGATTGCAACTACATGACATTTTGTAAAAGGGAAAACTGTAAAGACAGTAAAAGGATTAGTGGTGTCCAAGAGTTAGGATGAGGGAGGCATGAATAGGCAGAGCACAGAGAATTTTTAGAACAAATTTTCAGTATCAAATCATTTTGCATAATACAAAAGTGATGGCTACATGCCATTATACTATTTATCAAAACCCGAGTGTAAAACACCAAGAGTGAACCCTAATGCAAACTGTGGACTGCGGGTAATAATGATGTGTCAATCATAGATGATAACCAATGTCCCACTTTGGTGCTGGATGTCTTCAGTGGTCAAGGCTGCATTTGTACAGGAGCAGGGCCCATATGGAAAATCTCTGAGCTCAATTTTGCTGTGAACCTAACTCTGTTCTAATAAATAAAGTGCTTTTTATAAAAAAAATGAGAAATCTTATGTAAATGAAACTGTTCTGTTAACTTGACTATATCAATGGCAAAAGCATGATTGTGATATTGGTTCTATTATTGGGAGAAACTGGGTAAAGGATAAAAGCGATCTATTATTTCTTATAAGTGAATCTATAATTATCTCAAATAAAAAGTTAATTTAAAAAAAATACATACACTTAGATAACTTAAAACTAAAGTATTAGAAACTCATCAACAGATGTTAAATGAATGTCAGAGTGGCAAAACCACTATTTTTCACTAGAAAAGTAGATGCAGGCTCATAGTACTGTCTATAATAGCACACAGAGTGGGATACTGAATGTATATTTGAAGACAACAATAATAAACTATAAATTATATGAAGGAAAATAAGAGTCATACTTGGAAGATACTGTTTCATTCAACTCTGTAAGTCTAAACTTTCGTTGCTGAAAGCAAGCATTCGACTACGCGTTTTCATTAACTGTTATACAAATAGCAAAATCAAACATATTGTAAAAAGCAGACAGTGACATTTACAGATCTGGTCATTTATAAACCTTTGTTTGATAAGACACATAGTTAAGACCAATAAATTAAAAGTTATATTGTGTGTGTGTGTGTGTGTACACTGGTATAAACACTACTGTACTTACTCATGTACAGCACAGTGGCAAAATATCTAGGATACAACCTCAGAAAAAAATATTTTTCCTTAACCATCACATTATTTAATTATCACACAACTCAATCACTGATGGTTAATGCTACTTAATCATCAATACTGCGCTGAGTGGTTTAGCTGTATGCTTCTTCAATTCCACAGAACCAAGATTGAACTACTTGAGCACAAATCTGTCCTCCTTTTTTAACTAAATGAAAGCTATAACAACATTTATTTATAGTAACTGGGAGGGGGGGAGGAGGAATTTACAAACCTACTACAGTTTGCACTAATGATTATATATACCTGTATTAATTTGAACTAAATGACCTTTACATGAGTAGGTAACACACCATTTTATAAGATGCTGGAAAAAAATTCTTCTTTGATTAGGTTATACTAATATTTATCATCCCATTTAGCTAGTGTGTATTTACTAGCATAAGCACAAGAAATCATTAACTTCTATTAGCTTCAGTAGAATATAAAAAAATTATAAATTAAATAATGGGTGAATGACAGTTGATTTTAACTCCTTATTTATACAATTCTGAAATTCAAAACAAAACATTACATATTGAGCCACATCTATGACACTGAGAAATAAGACATATGAAAGGAGAAAGAAGAGAAAGTAGTAAATGAGGCCAGGGAAGCAAAAAGTCCTGAAATATAAACAAAATACATGCAAAAAAGTGAAAGAAGATCAAGAAAAATAATACCAGAGTAGTAGTTGAAAATAGGTTCCTATTAATAAATTACCAGTGTTCCAGCTTCTAGTTGCCGTAGAGACCAATATATAAATTTTACAAAAGGCTCATGAAGTTTGGCATTCACAAATGGCATCCACTGTAGTTGCTCTGTCATCACAGGCAAAAGCTAAAATTATGGAAAATATAAAAGAACAGTATTTTTTAGATATCTGAAACCAATTACCATAATATTCCAAAAATTATTTTTCCAAAATAAAAAGCACTAACAAAAATTACTTTAAGCCTTTGAGTGCCAACTAATATCCTAGGAACTATGCTAAAATTGCCAAGGCATTTTGAGTTAAGGTTTTTAAACTTTTCCCCACATAAAGAGTGAACTACTAGCATCTAATAGTGACACTGGAGGAGGAGCACGGGGCACTTTTGGCGAAAGACGAGAAGCGCACGATCGCGCTCCCCGGCAGTCTAGGGGTTAAAACAACATGCAATACAATATGGAAATGTGTATTTGAAATTTTAAATATAGTCATGTGCCACATAAAGATGTTTCAGTCAATGACAGATCTCATATACAATGGTCCATGAGATTATCATCAACAGAGCTACAAAATCCCTACCACCTAGTGACTTTGTAGCCATCATGAGGTTATAGCGCAAAGATTGCTGTGATT
Source organism: Myotis davidii (assembly GCF_000327345.1). Lineage (NCBI taxonomy): Eukaryota > Metazoa > Chordata > Mammalia > Chiroptera > Vespertilionidae > Myotis > Myotis davidii. The sequence continues at coordinate 71,722 of NW_006290769.1, forward strand.
GAGATGGCAAACAACTTGAACCTGGTGTGGATGAGGATGAACTTGAGGAGTTTGCAGAGGGGGTTCCTGAAGAAGTGACTGAAGAGGAGTTGTTGGAACTGGAACAGAAATATACAGCAGAAGGGCAAGAAAAAAGGAAACTGCTGAAGAAAAATAAGAACCTCCAGGAAAACTCAGTGAAGGATTTTTATTAATATACTAGTAGAGGAACGTTAATCTGCTTACAAGAAAATCTAAGCTAAAAAAAAAAAAAGAAGAAGCAAACCACCCTGGACATATTTCTGAAAAGAGTGGCACCTCCTCAAGAAGAGCTCCAGGTAGGTCCTTCAGGAGATATGTCAGAAGGAGGCTTTCATCATAGAAGACAGCTCCATGTGTGCTACTGACCTGAAGGCCTTCAGCGGGACAAGATGTGGAGGTGGGAGGCAGTGACACTGATGATCCTGACCCTATGCAGGCCGAGGCTAATGTGTGTTTCTTAGTTTTAAACAAAATTTTTTAAAAGAAAAAATAGAGAAAAAGCTTTTATATTTTGTGCAGCTGTACAGTGTGTGTTTTAAGCTAAGTGTTAATAGAAAAGAGTTAAATAGTTTAAAAATTTTTTTAAAGTTTATAAAAAGTAAAACTGTTACTGTAAACTAAGGTTAATTTATTATTGAAGGAAATATTTTTATAAATTTAGAGTGGTCTAAGTGTACAGTGGTTATAAAGTCTACTGCAGTGCACAGTATGTTCTAGGCCAGTGGTCGGCAAACTGCGGCTCGTGAGCCACATGCAGCTCTTTGGCCCCTTGAATGTGATTCTTCCACAAAATATCGACTTCTGCACATGGGCCACGAAGTTTCAATCGCACTGTATGTGCGCACCCGCACGTGGTATTTTGTGGAAGAGCCACACTCAAGGGGCCAAAGAGCCGCATGTGGCTTGTGAGCCACAGTTTGCCGACCACTGTTCTAGGCCATCACACTCATTCACCACTCACTGACACACAGAGCAACTGCCAGTCCTGCAAGCTCCATTCATGGCAAGTACCCTATATGGCTGTACCATTTTTAAATCTTTTATACCATACTTTTTCTATGTTTACATACACAAATACAATTGTGTTACCAGGGCCTACAGTATTCAGTATAATAATATGTTGTAAAAGTTTGCTGTCTAGAAGTAGTATCCTATACCACTTGGCCTATGTGTGTAGTATTTTATACCTCTAGGTTTCTGTAAGTATATCCCATGATATTTGCATGACAAAATTGCCTACAATGCATTGATTCAGCATTATTAGCACATCTAGGATTCTTAAAAATATATATTTTTATTGATTTCAGAGAGGAGGAGAGAGGGAGAGAGAAATAGATACATCAATGATGTACTCGGGATTGAGTCCACAACCCTGGCATGTGCCTCAATATGGAATCAAACAGTGACCTACTGGTTCATGTGTCAATAAAAAGCCTGCAACCCTGGTGTGTGCCCTGATCGGGAATCAAACCTGGGACCCTTCAGTCCACAAGCCAACACTCTTATCCACTGAGCCAAACCAGCTAGGGCTAGCACATCTAGTATTTTGAGGAGATAAATCTAGACAAACATATACTCTGAACCTTAAATGGTTAAATAAATTTATGGTACATATATAAACATTAGAAATGATAATAGCATCTATAATTATTGTGATGGTCTATTTTGGGGTGATAAAAACAGGTTACAAAAGAGCAAATGTAATAAGATCCCATTTATCTATCCTATATAATGAAAGATGTAATATGCAAATAGTTGTTACGCAGTGAAGCGTAATGACGGGATCTCTTATCAGCAGGAGGATGGGGGAGCGAGCTACAAGTGGGCAGCAGAGAGCTACAGGAGGGGGCAGGGAAGCAAGGTATGAGGGGGAGCAAGGGGGGAGGTACAGGAGGGCAGGGCAGCAGGCGGAGAGCTACTGGAGGCCGGCAGCGAGCTACTGGCGAGCTACTTGCACACAGATTCATGCGCAGGGCTACTACAATACATATAAAAGCCTAATATGCTAAGTGTTCAACCGAGTGGTTGACCGACTGGTTGCTATGAAATGCACTGACCACCAGGGGGCAGATGCTCCGACCGGTAGGTTAGCTTGCTGCTGGGGTCCGGCCAATTGGGACTGAGCAAGAATGCTTTAGCAAAGAGATCAAGGAAGAAATAATAAACTTCCTGGAAACAAGCAAAAATGAACACATAAAAATAAAATCTATGGAATACAGCAAAAGCAGTCCTAAGAGGGAACTCCATAGCATTAGAGGGGTGCAGTCCTCAAGAAACAACTGTAATAAACTAATACCAGAACTAAAAGAATTAGAAAGAGAACAACAAGAAAAACCCAGAGTAAAAAGGAGGAAGGAAATAATTAAGATACGAGCAGAAAAGACATAAAGACTAAAATAAAATATAAAAGATCAATGAATTCAAGAGCTGGTTCTTTGAAAAGATAAACAAATATGACAAACCTTTAGCCAGGCTAATCAAGAAACAAAGAGAGGACCTCCCCAGTGTGGCTCAGTAGTAGAGTAATGGCTTGTGCATCTAAAGGTTGCAGGTTAGATTCCTGTTCCAGGGCACATACCTCGGTTGCAGGTTGATGCCAGGCCCGAATGGGGTACTTTAGGGAGGCAACCAGTCAATGTGTCTCTCTCACATCAATGTTTCTCTCTCTCTCTCTCTAGATATATAAATCAATGGGAAAAGATTAAAAATGGCAGCGTAGTACATGGATGCTACACAGACAAACTCCAGGCACCAAACTAGAATTACAAGTACAAAAAAAATATCCTGAATAATCAACTGAAGACTAGCTGGAGAGAACCCTGATAAACAAGAACAGAATATGGAGACTTCAGAGAGACTGATAGGAAGGGTGGAGAAGCAAAAGAGCTGCCCTGGCTCCCACAGACAGCAGCTGAAGTTCCAGGGAGATATTTCAGCTCTGGGGGGTTGCCACTGAGAACTCTGGGGTCTAATCCCTAAGCTGGGCAACCCAGTAGAGAGCACAAACACTGAGAAAGGTGCCCACATCTTATCTGGCTGTGAAAAGCAGCAGGGTTGCTGTCTGCCAGGGAGAGACCACTGGAAATGCAGACACCCGCTTAAAGAGCCAACACACAAAATTTACTGTGCAGCCACCCACCTTGGGCTCCAGCAGAAGGAGAGAAGAGTGGACTAGAGCTGTGTGAGCAAAAGCCAGTGTTGGGGACTCTGGGGTTAGAGCTTAGAAGGCAGAAAAACCGGTTTCCTGTGCTGAGTCACTCCCTCATGCTACGAAGGTCATCTCTCTAAGGCAGACCTCTGCTATCCAGGTAGATTTTGCTTGAGTGGAAGACAGTTGACCAACTCCAAAGGAAAACCCCTTGTCTCACCATGTGTTGTTTCTAAGGACCATTAAGACACTGAGAATAATAGTCTCCAGACAGAAGCAATTGCCCCACTCTGTTGGAAAAACTCTTGCCACACATATGGATTATTACCTGAGGGCTACTCAACACTGAATCCAATCAGTCTGCAAGGCAGGTCTCTGGAGGCTTTGTGTCTTTGCCTGATCTAATTAGTCAGAAACAGCATTTGACACTGTCCTGCACTAGAGATTGGGAAGCGTAGCAGACCTACCTAATACATAGTCATAAACCCAAATAGATCACTTCACAAAAAATTATTAAAGCTCCAAATATCTACAAAGGAAAACAGTTCATAGGGAAGAGGACAAGCTAATATCCCTATCATTGAGAACCTTCCAGGTACATACAAAGAGGGGAAAAGACAAATGAACATGTAGAAATGTTTTGTAGGGCCTAATTCTCAATAAGAAAATAACCTTGATTTTTAATAAACCATTTATATGTTATCATGAAACATTTAGAAGTGGAGCTATTAAAGGCAGGCCAAGACAGGGATGCCCCTCCTAACACCTCTATTATTTAAATACCTTGTGATAGACTTTATAAAGCAATAGGAAGGTCCTGTCTCCCATGTATTTTTGTATAAACTTCCAAAAGTGATAACAGAATAAAATGTTTAACATTAAAAAGCAGACACCATGTTTATTAATTCTAAATAATGTAACTGCTACTTTAGCACTTACTAGAAAACACAAAAAACGACTTAAAACTATTAGAATGATTTCAGTAAACTGGTAAGTTGCTAAAAATATAAAAAGCAAGATCACATTGCAAATACCATCAATATCCAATTTACACTAATAAGAGAGAAATATGCAAATTGTGTCACTCTGCCACGCCCACCAGCCAATCAGGACAAGTATGCAAATTAACACAACAAAGCTGGCAGTTAATTTACATATGCAGGTGTGGAGCGAAGACTGAAGACGACCGAAGACTGAAGAGGCTTGGCTTCTCCGCTGCAGCCAGAATGGAGAAGCCAAGCCTCGCCGCTGCGGCCAGAGTGGAGAAGCCAAGCCTCACTGCTGCGGTCAGACCAAAGGCCTGGGTCCTGGGTGCTGGAGGAAAACCGGTGCCGGCAGCCAGGGGAAGGAAGGCCTATTGTGCAAATCTTCGTGCAACGGGCCTCTAGTTTTAAATAAAGAAAAAGATCACATTCACAATACCTAAAAAATTCCAAATCATGTAAACAAAAAGGAAACATGCCAAATACACATGTAGAAAACTATAAACTTCATTTAAAAACATACAAAACTGTCCTGGTTGGATGGCTCAGTTGATTGGAGCATTGTACCATACACCAAAAGTTTAGAGGTTTGATTTCCCATCAGAGCACAGCACAGAGTCATCGTGAAAAACCTCCAACTCTCTCCCCTTGAAGTTACAAGTTGGAGAGCTACAATTCAACACTGGATTTCCTGCTGCACACACAAACATATCTGAAACATCATGCAGACATCTAAAAGTGGGTGTAACAGAATGACAAAATGAAGAGGGGGTTGAAGGACAGAGAGAAGCCAAAAGCATTAGTACTGAACAACAGAGGTGCAGTCCTCACTAGACAAACCACACCAGAGGGGCAGCATCAGCAATCAGACCTGGGCACACATTGAGGTTGAGCCCAAGGTAAGAAGCAGAGAAAGAGAGCAAAATTCACAGCACTCCAAAGACCATCAGCATCAAACAAAGGATTCCAAGCCAACCCCTTCCCCTTGTGGCTGCCGGGCAGCAACATCCTCTCATAACTAGTTCAAAAGGACTGAAAAAACAACTTTCCAACCTAAGTAGTCTGTACTCATGGCAGATAAGACCAGGAGGAAAATCAAAACTGCAGACACTCTAACTTCTCACCCATCTCCCACCCATCACGGTGCAGCTGGGTTAACTCAGAGCAGCCCTACAGGTAGTTTCTGGCTACTGGAGGCTGGCACTGGGAGCACACAGCAGATACATAGCCCACCCCTTCCAATACATGGGAGTACTGCACTAAGATTGAGTCATGGAGAGAACTCTAACCTCCAGGGGAATACAAAGTATTTTCCAAGGATGAGGCCACACTGTCCCACAGAGAACCAGACAGCCCTAGCAATGCAAGTAAGAGAAAATAAAAACTTGTGTTTCCACACTACCAGGTGGAAAACAAAGTAGAGACCTCTACTTAACAACTAAAATTCTTTTAAAAACAAACAAACAAAAAGAAAAGCAGCTTTCACTTCCACAAGTGTCCAGGTAGAAAAATAACTTATCAACCACAATGACTAACCAAGATGACAAGGAAATTCAAATAGGAAGTTAAAATATCTCCAGAAAATAAAATTAAAGACATAAAAGAAACTCAATGAGATAGAAGAAAACTCAAAAAGGCAATCCAACAAATTCATAGACAAATCAATGAAGCAAAGGAATACTTCACCAAAGAGACTGAAAATATTAAAAAGTAAACACACACACACACAGAAATTCTGGAGCTGAGAAAGGCAATAAAATAAAAGCAAAAATAGACTTGGGAAATAGAGCAGACCAGATAGAGGAAAGAATTAGTGATGTAGAAAATAGAAATATAGAAATGACACAGGTGGAAGAAGATAATCAAGAATTTTTAAAAAAAGAATAAAATAAAAGAACACTATGAAAACTATCTGACTCTATTAGAAAGAACAATCTACACTAATAAAAGACAAAGATGCTAATTGACCGTACCTTTGCTACACCCACCAGCCAATCAGAAGAGTATGCAAATTAACCCAACAAAGATGGCTATTAAATTTGCATACTGCAGGTGGGGCGGGAAGCACCAGACGTCGCCCATGGGATCCAGGCCACAGATTGGGGACCAGGGAGGCAAGGTGGGCAGCGCCAGAAGCCACCGGGGGATCCGGGCCGCAGATCGGGGACCTGGGAGGCAGAACAGGCAGCACCAGAGCCGGTGATTGCCCCAACCAGAAGCCTGAGGCCTGGTAAGGGGTGGAGCAGACCACTGGAGCAGGCTGGGGGTCCCCTGCCCAGGCCTCAGGCCTCTGGCCGGGTATTAGGCCTGGGTAGGGGCGGAGCCTGTGATTGGCGTGGGCTGGGGGGTCCCCTGCCCAGGCCTAAGGCCCCGGACAGAGGTCTTAGGCCTGGGCAGGCGATCAGAGTGGACTGGGGGTCCCCTGACAAGGATTAACGCCCCTCTCGCCTAGGCAGGGGCGGAGCCTGATATCTGAGCAGGCTGGGGGTCCCCTGCGCAGGTCTAATGCCTCAGCCAGAGGCCTGAGGCCTGGGCAGGGGCGGAGTGGGCCATTGGAGTGGGCTGGGGGACCCCTGTCCAGGCCTAATACCCAGCCAGAGGCCTGAGGCCTGGGAAGGGGTGGAGCCAGAAATAGCCTGGGGCTGGGGGTCCCCTGCCGAGGCCTAACACCCCTCCAGAAGCCTGAGGCCTGGGAAGGGGTGGAGCCTGCGATCGCATGGGGCTGGAGGTCCCCTGGCCAGGCTTAATGCCCCAGCCAGAGGCCTGAGGCCTGGGCAGGGGCGGAGCCTGCGATCGGAGTGGGCTGGGGGTCCCCTGTCAAGGCCTAATGCCCCGGCCAGGGGCCTGATGCCTGGGTAGGCGATTAAAGCGGGCTTGGGGGTCCCCTGTCCAGGCCTAATGCAATAGCCAGAAGCCTGAGGCCTGGGCAGGGGCTGAGCCAGGGATTGGTGTGAAATACAGAGGAAACACCTTTTCTGACTGCTCACTGGCTAAGCTCCCTGTATGCCACTGGTAATATTCTTAGTAACTTGGGTAATAAGAATCCAAGAAGGTGATGTAGGGTTTTTCCACCTCACTCCTGGAGAAAAAAATTAAGGTCTGCTGCTGGAGGGGCTAAGAAATGTCATATCCTGTCCTAGCCGGTTTGGCTCAGAAGGTAATGCCTCAGCCTGCCTACCACAGGGTCTGGGTTCAATTCTGACCAAGGGCACGTACCTAGGTTGCAGGCTCTTCCTTGGCTGAGGCCCAGGTCAGTGCTCATGCAGGAGGCAACCAATCAAAGTGTTCCTTTCACTTTGAATTTTCTCTCTGTCTTTCCCTTTCTCTTCCACATTCTCTAAAATCCAATGGAAACATATCCTCAAGTGAGGATAAAAAAAATAATAAAGAAATGTCATATCCTATGAAAGACACATCTTGAAAATGCCAAAAGAAACTTGTCATTTTTTCATGGTGAAGGGACTGGAGTCCGTGTTGATGAAAACACTTTGGTGGCTGCAGTGACTGGCAGTGGCTGCAGCAGCGGAGTGATGGGGCTGGTGCCTTCCCCTGATCAGCCCGGTGGCCTCCCACAAAGGGAGGCCAGACTGCGGCTTAGGCCCACTCCCCAACAGGAGCAGGGAACAGGCCTAAGCCATCAGTAGGACATCCCCTGAGGGCTCCGAGTATGTGAGAGGGGACAGGCTGGGCTGAGGGACTACCCCCACCCCCCCCAGTGCACGAATTTTGTGCACCAGGCCCCTAGTATAAGAATAATGGGTATACCACAAGGAGAAGAGCGGCAAAGAGGATCACAAATAATTGATGAAAACTTCCCAAACCTTTGGAAAAAAGTAGATACTAAGACATAAATATATAAGAACAGCTAATTATCTCAATCCAAAAAGGCCTCCCCAAGGAAGGAAAAACTGTCAAAAATTAAAAACAAAGAAAGAATTTTCAGAGAAGCCAGGGAAGAGAAGACAGTAACCTATAAAGGAAATTCCATTAGATTATCATCTGATTTTTCAGCAGAAACCCTAAAAGCTAGAAGAGTTTCAATTTACTAAAACAGAGAAATTATAAGCCATGAATAAACATACTCAGCAACGTTATCTTTCGATATGAAGGAGAAATGACTTTCTAGACATACAGAAGCTGAAGGAATTTACGACCACAAGAGCTGCATTATAGGAAATACTGAAGGGTGTGCTATCTGAAAAAAAAAGGCCAAACGATAAAAAATAAATAAATAAATAAATAAATAAAACCCTATGAGCAGAATGACTAACAGAAGAAAAAAATTGCAACTCTTCTTGAAAATAGGGTATCAAACATTAAATATCTCATAACAAAGGAGACAAAAACAGTTTTAAGAAGAAAACACTGCAATTTGGAAACCAACTCACAGCATATAAAGGGATAATTTATGACAACAGAAAAGGAAAGGTATAAAGGACTTAACTTACACAGGTGAATGGAGATAAGATGCAATCAGAAGAAAAAGGACAACTACATATATGAAACTTCCTTTTGCATAAACCTAATGGTAACCCCACAAAAAAACCTAAAACTGAAACACTTAAAATAGGAGAAGAAGAGATGAAAGGAAAATCATAGAATACTACTAAACTGAAACAACAGACACAGACAGAAGGGAAAATAAACCATGATACACAGAGCCACCAGAGAAGAAAAGAAATGGTTACTGGAAATCCTCATGCATCAATAATCACCGAAAATGAAAATGGACTGAACTCACGAATTAAAAGGCACAGAGAGCACTCCAGTGACTCTCATGGTGCATGACCCTTCTGTTGATCCACCGTAGTGGCAAAGGGCCCCGTGAATCCTAATGCCTGGGCTCTCCAGTGACTCTCAGGGTGTGCAACCGTCCCAACAATGTGCCATGGCAGACACAGGTCTGCGTGTCACAGCACCTGAACCCTTTAGTGAGAGCAAAAATGAGAAGACAAAGAAACAACGACCACCCCACCCCCGCCACCAAAAAAAAAAATTAAAAAGAAACAACCCACAAAGGAAAGGAAAGGAATCGCCAGAAAAGGAATTAAATGAAATGGAGGGATGCTATATATCAGAAAATGAATAAAGACAAAGTGTAATACAGTTCACAGATTGAAAGTGAAGGGATGGAAAAAAAAATTTTCAGACAAATCAAAGGTAAAAAAAAGCTGGAGTACCAATACTCGTATCTGACAAAATAGACTTCAAAGTGAAGGCCATAACAAGAGATAAAGAAGGTCGTGATAATACTAAAGGGATTGATACAACAAGGGGATATAACTCTAGAAAACATAGATGCACCAAATACATAAAATAACTTCTGGAAGTTATCAAGGGAAAGGTTGACAGCAATACAATCATAGTAGAGACTTTAATACACCATTGACATCACTGGATATATCCTCTAGACCCGTGGTCGACAAACTGCGGATCGCGAGCCACATGCAGCTCTTTGGCCCCTTGAGTGTGGCTCGTCTTAAGCCTTAGGAGTGCCCTAATTAAGTTAATAAAAATGTACCTACCTATATAGTTTAAGTTTAAAAAATTTGGCTCTCAAAAGAAATTTCAATCGTTGTACTGTTGATATTTGGCTCTGTTGACAAAGAGTTTGCCGACCACTGGCCTAGGGAAATGAGCCTCCCTCCTTCAGAATCCCATCGCCTGCAGTAGGAATGGTGGTGTTAGGTGGGGCGAAAACTTTGCTGGATGATGCGAGACAAAAGGACGGCCAGAGAGCACGGGAGACATTCTTCTTGGACGTCGTTGACCATGCGTAACATCTAACGCCTATAAAACAATGACTGGGTCCCAAAGAGAATAAAAAAGAAAAAAAATCCTGGAAACAAATGACAATGAAAACACAACAATCCAAAATGTATGGGACACAGTGAAAGCAGTCTTGAGAGGGAAGTTCATAGCATTACAGGCCGACCTCAAAAAAACAAGAAAAACTGGTAATAAATTAAATAACTCTGAAATTTAAAGAATTAGGAAAAAAGAAACAAGAAAAGTCCAGAGTGAGCAGAAGGAAGGAAATAATAACGATCAGAGCAGAAATAAATGACATAGAGGACAAAAAAAAAATACAAAAGATCAATAAAACCAAGAGCTGGTTCTTAGAAAGGATAAACAAGATTGATGAACCTCTAGCCAGGTTCACCAAGAAGCAAAGAGACAGGAACCAAATACACAGAATCAGAAATAAAAGAGGCGAAATAACAACAGACCCCATAGAAATACAAAGGATTGTAAAAAAAAAAAAAAAAATAGTATGAACAACTCTATTCCAAAAAACTGGTCAACCCAGAAGAAAAGCACATATTCCTAGAAAAACACGACCTTCCAAAACTCAATCAGAAAGATTCAAAAAATCTGAATGGGTCAGTAACTATGGAGGAAATTTAAGCAATAATTAAAAAAACTTCCAACAAACAAAAGCCCTGGGCCAGATGGCTTTACAGGGGAATTTTACCCAATATTCAAAGAAGAACTAAAACCTATCCTCCTCAGACAATTCCAAAAATTCAAGAGGAAGGAACACTTCCAAGCTCTTTCTATGAAGCCAGCATTACCCTAATCCCAAAACCAGTTAAAGACACTACAAAGAAAGAGAATTACAGGCGAATATCTCTCATGAACATACATGCTAAAATCATCAACAAAATTCTAGCAAATCGCATCCAGCATTATATGAAAACAATCACACACTATGACCAAGTAGGATTTACTCTGGGGATGCAAGGATGGTACAACATCCACAAATCAATAAATGTGATATATCACATAAACAAACTGAGAGATAAAAATTACATAATCATATCAATTAGTACAGAAAAAGCATTTGACAAAATCCAACACCCTTCCTTGATAAAAACTCACCAAAGTGAGAATAGAGTGATATACCTCAACATAATAAAAGCCTTATGTGACAGACCTACAGCCATCATACTCAGTGGACAAAAACTAAACCCATTTCCCCTAAGAACAGGAACAAGACAGGGATGCCCAATTTCACACCTCCTGTTTGATATACTACTGGAAGTGCTAGCCATAGCTATCAGACAAGAAGAAGAAATAAAAGGCATCAAAATTGAAAGAGAAGAAGTAAAACTGTCCTTATTTGCAGATGACATGATATTGTACATAGAAAAACTTAAAGACTCCATCAAAATCTACTGATTTAATAAATGAATTCGGCAATGTAGCAGGATACAAAATAAACGCCCAGAAATCTATGGCTTTTTTATAAACCAATAATGAACTCACAGGAAGACAAACAAACAAACAAAAAATTCCATTTACCATTGACTGAAAAAATTAAGATAACTAGGAATAAACTTAACTAAGGAGGTGAAAGACCTGTACTCAGAAAACCACTGGATATTGAAAAAACAGATAGAGGAAGACATAAACAAATGGAAGAATATACCGTGTTCATGGATTGGTAGATGAACATCATTAAAATGTCCATACTACCCAAAGCAATCTATAGATTTAATGCAAACCCCATTAACATAACAAGGGCATATTTCACAGACCTAGAAAAAACTCTCCAAAAATTCAAACTCTCCCAAAAGACCCCAAATAGATGCAGTAATCTTGAGAAAGATCAATAAAGTAGGAGGGATCACAATACTAGATATCAAGCTATATTACAAAGCCATTGTTCTCAAAACTGCCTGGTACTGGCACAAGAACAGACATATAGACCAATGGAACAGAACAGAGAACCCAGAAATAGAACCAAGCCATTATGCTCAATTAATATTTGACAAAGGAAGCAAGAGCATACAATGGAGTCAAGACAGTCTCTTTAGTAAATGGTGTTGAGAAAACTGAACAGACACGTGCAAAAAAAAATGTAAGTCGACCACCAACTTACACCATACACAAAAATAAACTCAAAATGGATAAAGGACTTAAACATAAGATGAGAAACCATAAAAATCTTAGAAGAATCCATAGGCAGCAAAATTTCAGACATATGTCGTAGCTATATCTTTATCGATACAGCTCCTAGGATAATGGAAACTAAATAAACTACATCAAAATAAAAACTTTCTGCACAGCAAAAAGAAACTATCAACAAAACAAAAGAAAACCCACTGCATGGGAGAACATATTTCCCAATGATACATCCAAAAGGGGTTAACCTCCAAATTTATAGGGAACTCCTACAACTTAATAAAAGGAAGACAAACAACCCAATCAAAAAATGGGCAAGGAACCTAGACACTTTTCGAAAGTGGACATACAGAAGGCCAAGAGACATATGAAAACATGCTCAAAGTCACTAATCACCCAAGAGATGCAAATAAAAACAACAATGAGATACCATCTCACACCTGTCAGAATGGCTATCATCAAGAAATCAACAAATGAAAAGTGCTGGCAAGGATGTGGAGAAAAAGGAACCCTCATGCACTGCTAGTGGAAATGCAGACTGGTATAGTCACTATGGAAAACAGTATGGCTTTTCCTTAAAAAATTAAGAATGGAATTTCCATTTGACCCAGAGACCCCACTTCCAGGATTATATCCCAAGAAACCAGAAACACCAATCAGGAAGGATATATGCATCCCTATTTTCATAGCAGCACAATTTACAATAG
>NW_006290769.1:84722-85924 GCF_000327345.1 Myotis davidii
TGGTGGTGGTGGGCAGTAAGGGATCAACCAAAGGACTTGTATGCATGCATATAAGTATAACCAATGGACATAGGCACCAGGGGAGTGAGGACATGTTGGGGGGTGGGGTTTGGCTGGGGATAGGTCAATGAGGGGAAAAGGAGACATGTAATACTATATGTAGCACTTTAAACAATAAAGAATTTTAAATAAAAACATAAATTTTGTAAAAAAAATAAAATAAATAAAAGGCACAAAGAGTGGGTTAGATAAAAAACTAAATCAAATTATATGCTGACTTCAAGAGACACTCTCAGCTGCAAGGATAAACACAGAGTTAAAGTGAAGGGGTAGAAAAACATACTCTAAGAAAATGAAATCCAGAGAAAATCGGGTATTAATTGTACTTAAATCAGACAAAACAGATATCAAGATTTAAAAAAAAAGGTAATAGGAGACAAAGGTGGACATTTTATAATGATAAAGGGGATAATAAAAAGCCATTACAGAGAAAAACCAAGATGGTGGCATAGGTAAACACTGGAAATTGCTGCATCGCACAACCACTTCAAAAATACAACTAAAAGACAAAACGGGCATTATCCAGAACCACAGGAAGGCTGGCTGAGTGGAAATTCTACAACTAGAAGGAAAGAGAAAAGCACACTGAGACTCAGAGGAGGTGCAGAAGTAAAGTGCAGAGGTACAGAGGCGCACGTGGAAAGGGCTGGCTACTGAGGACATGGTTGTCTTTTTCAATCAGGAGGGAGTCTAAAGGTCCCGACAGCTCTGAATTCCAGTTCCGGGCGAGTCTCTGGAGACCCAGACTCATTTGGGGAGAAACTGGACTGTCTGGCATTGCTCAGAACTCGAGGGCAGCTTCCTCTCAGAGGTGCTTACAGCGATTACTGGGACACTGAGACACTGGACCTCTTAGCGTAGGACTGAGGATCAGCCATAGCTGTTTGCTCCGCCCTGCTGATTCCCTGAGACCCTGCCCCACCCAAGCTGTGCACAGAGGCTTTTGCATATGAAAGGCCTGGTCCTTTGCAATCTGAAAATTACCTAACACACTGCAGCTGGGTCAGAGAGACCCAGAAAATCCAAAAGAAGGCTCAAGGCTACACAACAGCTTGCATTGCTTCACACCTGGGCCTCATCTAGGCACCTCCAAACTCCAAAAAAAGAAGGGGAATCTGTAGTTCTCTTCGTAGCTCCTGCTA
>NW_006290769.1:86295-88417 GCF_000327345.1 Myotis davidii
AGCAAAAAACACCCAACTGTAAAAAGAAAAAGAAAAAAGGATCCAAAAATATGAAGATAGTGTAAGGAGCCTCTGAGACAACTTCAAAAGTACCAACATTTTGGGGGTGCCAGAAGAAGAGAGAGAGCAAGATATTGAAAACATATTTGAAAAAATAGTGACAGAAAACTTTTTTCACCTACCTGGTGAAACAAATAGACTTACAAGTCCAGGAAGTGCAGAGAATCCCAGACAAAAGGAACCCAAAGAGGCCCACACCAAGCCACATCATAATTAAAATGGCAAGGGTTAAAGAGAAAGAGAGAATCTTAAAAGCAGCAAGAAAAAAGCAGTTAGTTACCTACAAGGGAGCTCCCATGAGACTGTCAGCTGACTTCTCAACAGAAACTTTTCAGGCCAGAGGGAGTGGCAAGAAATATTCAAAGTGATGAATAGCAAGATGTTACAACCAAAATTCCTCTACCCAGAAAAGCGATAATTTAGAATTGATGGTCAGATAAAGAGCTTCACAGATAAGAAAAAGCTAAAGGAGTTTATCAACACCAAACCAGTATTATATGAAATGCTGAAGGGTATTTTTTAAGAAGAGGAAGAAGAAGAAAAAGGTAAAGATACAAATTATGAACAACAAACATGCATCTATCAACAAGTGAATCTAAGAATCAAGTGAATAAATAATCTGGTGATCATAATAGAATGAGGGACATAGAAAGGGAATGGACTGACTAATCTTGGGGGGGGAAAGGAGTGTGGGAGATGCGGGAAGAGACTAGACAAAAATCGTGTGAGGGCAGAGGGTGGGGTGGAAACTGGAAGGAGGGGAGTTATGGGGGGGGGAAAGAGGAACAAAAGTAATAATCTGAACAATAAAGATTTTTAAAAAAATAACACATCATAATCAAGTTAGGTTCATTTCAGGACATAAGGATGATTCAACCTACGCAAATCGATCAATGTAATATAACACATTCACAAAATAAAAGATAAAAAATCATATGATCTTATCAACAGATTTAGAAAAAGCATTTGCGAAAATACAGCACCCATTCATTAAAATGCTCAATATGTCCTAGCCAGTTTGACTCACTGGATAAAGCGTCAGCCTGTGGAGTCAAGGGTGCCAGGTTCGAATCTGCTCAAGGGCATGTACCTTGGTTGCAGGCATATCCCCAGTAGTGGGTGTGCAGAAGGCAGCTGATCAATGCTTCTCTCTCATCGATGTTTCTAGCTCTCTATCCCTCTTACTTCCTCTCTGAAAAAAAAGCAATAAAATATATATATATTTAAAACAAAATAATCAATACAATGGGTATAGAACGATAGTACTTCAACATAATAAAGGCCATATATGCCAAAACATCACCTAATATAATACCCAATGGTGAAAAACTGAAAGCTGAGCTGTGTGTGAAGCCTCCCCCCACCAACCAGAGGAGCCACCACAACTGTGAACAACACCAACCAGAGGAGCTGCTACCAACTGAGGAGCAGCTGCTACCACAAACGCCCAAGGAGCAACCGCAGCCCGAGGAGCCACTGCCAACGAGGAAGCAGCCACTGAACCACTCAACATCTAATTATGGTGGTACAATCAAACATGGGTGAACAAAGAAACCCTCAAAGGAAAGAAAAAGAGGACTCGCCAGAAAAGCAGCTAAGTGATACAGAGGCATGCAACACGACAGAAAAAGAATTCAAATTAAGGGTCCTATAGTGCATAAACGGGATGTAGGAAAAAATCAACTTATGCAAGAAGCAAAAAGAAACAGATGAAAAAAATCAATAAATTATGTAAGAACCAAGAAGAAATGAAGAGTGATATAGCTTCAATAAAAAACACCATTGAAACTTTCAACAGTAGATTAAGAGAAGCAGAGGACCGAATTAGCGAATTAGAAGACAGGGAAACAAAATACATCCAAACTGAATTGCAATTGGAGAAAAAATTAAAAGAAAGGAGGAGAGCCTAAGGGAGCTATGTGACAGCATGAAACGAAGAAACATGAATAATAGGGGTGCCAGAACAACAGAAAGAGGAACAAGAGTTAGAAAACCTATTTGAGGAAATAATATCAGAAAACTTCCCAGAGATAGGGAAGAAAAAAATCACACAAGCACAGAG
>NW_006290769.1:89176-90659 GCF_000327345.1 Myotis davidii
GCAATCCTAAATGACTCACTTGATCAGATGGACTTAATAGACATCTTCAGAACGTTTCACCCCAAACCCAGGGAATATACGTTCTTCTCAAGTGCTCATGGGACATCTTCAAAAATAGACCACATATTGGGTCACAAGCAAAGTATCCCCAAATTCAAGAAGATTGAAATCATACCAAGCATCTTCTCAGACAACAGGGAATAATATTAGAAATAAACTACAATAAAAACAACCCAAAATACGCAAACACTTGGAAGCTGAATAGCATGTTATTAAATATTGATTGGGTTACCAGTGAGATCAAAGAAGAAATTAAAAACATCCTGGAAACTAATGACAATGAAAACACAACAATCCAAAACCTATGGGACACAATGAAAGCAGTCCTGAGAGGGAAGTTTATAGCTCTACATTCCTATCTCAAAAAAGAAGAAAAAATGGTAGTAAATCATCTAACTCTACAACTCAAAGAATTCGAAAGAGAGCAACAAGAAAACCTCAGTGTGGGCAGAAGGAAGGAGATAATAAAGATTAGAGCAGAAATAAATTGCATAGAGACCAAAAACAAACAAACAAACAATACATAAAATCAATGAAACCAAGAGCTGGTTCTTTAAATGATAAACAAGATTTACAAACTTCTAGCCAGGCTAACCAAGAAGCAAAGAGGGAGGACCCAAATAAACAAAATCAGAAATGATAGAGGCGAAATAACAACAGACCCCACAGAAATACAAATGATTGTTAAACAATACCATGGACAACTCTACTCCAACAAATTAGACAACCTGGAGGAAATGGACATATTCCTAGAAAAATACAACCTTCCAAAACTCAATCAGGAAGAATCTGAAAATTGCAACAGGCCAATAACTATGGACGAAATTGAAACAGTCATCAAATAGCTTCCAGCAAACAAAAGCCCAGGACCAGACAGCTTAACAGGGGAGTTTTACCAAACATTCAAGGAAGAACTAAAACCTATCCTCCTCAGACTACTACAAAAAATCCAAGAGGAAGGAACACTTCCAAGCTCATTCTGTGAAGCCAGCATCACCTTCATACCAAAACAAGACAAAGAAAACACAATGAAAGATAATTACAGGCCAATATCCCTCATGAACATAGATGCCAAAATCCTCAACAAATGCCGTGTTCAGCCCCAGCAGGTCCAGGGGTTCCCCATAGGTGTGGACGGAGTCGGTGAAGAAGGAATGACACGGAGACAGTGTTCAGTTGATCAGCAGCCTAGGCAGGTTCTCTAGTCAAGTTCTCCAGCCAGGTTCTGTCTTTATTCTCCTGTTACATCTGTATTTATACCAGTTGATTTTAATCCTATCCATTCTATTCCAAAGGTTAGGGCATTTGTTATCTCCATTCCAAGGTCACTACTCTATTGTTCTGTTAAGCTACAAGGAAGTAACTGAAGGAGATTATCCTAAGTAAAGATTATGTAGCTTAAGCATGATTGTTTGTAGTTCAC
>NW_006290769.1:93112-98107 GCF_000327345.1 Myotis davidii
CCATTATAAACTTATGAACAAAAATAGATACAGAGGCAGAGCTGCCTCGAACAGACTGTCAAACTACAGTGGGAAAGCCGGGGAGGGTTGTGAGGCGGGGGCGGGGTGGGTCGTAAGCGATCAACTGAAGGACTTGTATGCATGCATATAAGCATAACCAATGGACATAAGACACTGGAGGGTAGGGGAGGCCAGGGGATTGTTAAGGGTGGGAAAAAAAGGAGACATATGTAATACTGTTTGTAATACTTTAAGCAATAAAACAATAAAAAAAAAGAAAAAGAAAAACTGAAAGCTTTTTCTCTAAGATCAGGAACAAGTCAAGGATGCCCACTCTCACAACTTTTATTCCACACAGTACTGAAAGTTCTAGTCACAGCAATCAGGTAAATGAAAAAACGAACGGCATCCAAAATGGGAATGAAAAAGTAAAATTGTCAAATTTTGCAAATGACCCTTTTTATAGAAAACCCTAAAGAAAACACGAAAAAGCTATTAGAAACAATAAACAAATACAGTAAAGTTGTAGGGTACAAAATCAATGTGCATGGAGGATAGAAAATCAATGTACAAAAAATCCACTGAGTCCCTATATAGTAATAAAGACATTTAAGAAAAAGAAATAAAAACAGCCAAAACCGGTTTGGCTCAGTGGATAGAGCGTCAGCCTGCGGACTGAGGGGTCTCAGGTTCGATTCCGGTCAAGGGCATGTACCTGGGTTGCGGGCACATCCCCAGTAGGGGATGTGCAGGAGGCGGCTGATCGATGTTTCTCGCTCATCGATGTTTCTGACTCTCTATCTCTCTCCCTCCTCTCTGTAAAAAATCAATAAAATATATTAAAAAAAGAAATAAAAACAATTATATTTGAAATTGCAACAAAAGAATAAAATACCTAGGAATAAACTTAACAAAGGACATGCAGAACCTATACACTAAAAATTTCAGAACTTTATTTTAAAAATTTGAAGAAGACACACAGAAATGAAAAGATATTCTTTGTTAATGTACTGAGTAAATAAAAATAATTAAAATGGCCAAATTTCCCAAAGCAATATACAGATTTAATGCAATCCCCTCCAAAATCCCAATGGCATTTTTTCAAAGAAATAAAACAAACAAATCATCAAATTTGTATGGGACAACAGAAAACCATGAATAGGAAAAGCAATCCTGAGATAAAAGAACAAAGTGGAAGGTATCATACTCTGATTTCAAACTATACTACAAAGCTACAGTAATCAAAACAACATGGTATTGGCAGAAAAGCAGACACAAAGACCAATAGAACAGAACTGAAAGCCCAGAAATAATGTATAATGTATATGGGCAAATAATTTTGAACAAAGAAGCCAAAAACAGGCAATGAGGAGGGAAGCCTCTTTAATAAATGGTGCTAAAAGTATTGGAAAGTCACATGTAAAACAATGAAAGCAGATTGGTATTTGATACCATACACAAAAATTAACTCAAAATAAATCAAAGACCTAAATATAAGAACTGAAACAAATACGTGGAAGAAAATATAGGTAATAAAACTTACAGACCTTGGTCGCAGAGAGGATTTTATAAAACTGACCCAAAGGCAAGGGAAATAAAGGCAAAATTAAATGAATAGGACTGCATCACACTAAATAGCTTCTGCACAGGCCCTAGCCAGTTTAACTCAATGGATAGAGTGTTGGCCTGCAGACCAAAGGGTCCCAGGTTCGATTCCAGTCAAGTGCACCTACCAGGGGCCCTGACCTGGATCCTGGTCTGGTTGCATACAGAAGGCAACTAATGGATGTGTTTCTCTCACATCAATATTTCTGTCTTTTTCGCTCTCTTCCTCTCTCTCTAAAAATCAATGAAAAAATATCCTTGGGTGAGGATTAAAAAGAAAAGCTTCTGCACAGCAAAAGAAACTGCCAACAAAACAAAAAGGCGACCAATCATATGGGAGAAGATATTTGTAAACAATAACAATGATAAGGGGCTAATATCCAAAATACATAAAAAACAACAACAAACAATCAAATTAAAAAATGGGCAAAGGATCTAAACAGACACTTTTCACAAGAAAACATGCAAATGTCCAACAGATACATGAAAGATGCTCCACTTCACTAACTATAAGGGAAATGAAAAATCAAAACCACAATGAGATACTTAACTAACACCTATTAGAATTAGAATGGCTATTATGAACAAGACAGGTAATAAGTGTTGGGGAAGATGTAGCAAAAAATGAACCCTCATTCACTGCTAATGGGAATGTAAACTGGTACAGCCACTATAGAAACAGAATGGAGGTTCCTCAAAAAATTAAGAATAGAGCTACCATATGACCCAACAATCCCTTTTCTGTCTATTTCCTTAAAATAGCTGAGGGGGAGGGGAGAGAGAGTAGTAGTAAAGATGTATGCACTGCTATGTTCACTACAGCATTATTCATGGTAGTCAAGACATGGAAACCCAAGTGTCCTTCAGTGGATGATAAGATGATGTGGTACATATACAGGGTTGGGCAAAAGTAGATTTACAGTTGTTCGTATGAAAAGTAATACAATAACTAATAAATAATAATACAAGAAAATAATACACTATTTTGCATACTCAAAACTGTAAACCTACTTCTGCCCCACCCTGTATACAATAGAATACTACTCAGCCGTAATAAAAGATGAAATACTGCCACTTGCAACAATGTGGATGGATAATATCATACCAAGTGAAATGTCAGACAAAAAAGGAGAACCATATGATTTCACTCATATGTGCAATATAAAACAGAAAGCAACAAATGAACAAACAAAACAAAAAAATGAATTGATGCAGACAACAGTATAGTGGTTACCAGAGGGGAAGGGGACTGGGAAGAGGATGAAGAGGTAACAGAAGGAGATTAAACTTTAGGTGAGGAGCACATATGCAATATACAGATGATATATTTTTTACACTTGAAACATATAATCTTATTAACAAATATCACTCCAATAAACTTAATTTTTAAAAAATCTTTAAAGATAACTGCTAGGTTTTGGGCTTGGGTAACACCTAAGAACTTGAGAGATAGGTAACAAAGTCCTTACCTACAAGAGGAAATACAGGAGGAGGGCTAGGGGTAATTTCATGATTTGGAATCTAACAATAGGGGACTGCAAGTTCTCAATTAGTAATATATAACCTGGAGATAAAGATTCACAAGTCTTAAGAACCTATGTGACATCGAAGCCCTAGAAATGAATGAATAAGAGAGTGTATAGTCCACAATGAGGACTAAAGTCAGAGTCCTAAGAAAACTCAAAGATTTAGAGTAATACCTAGAAGAGTATCTGATATATAAATATTTCTTGAATAAATGAAAAAGTATAAGACTAGGAAATAGTAAAGGAAGAACCAAAAAACAAATCTGAAAGGAACTTTCTGCTATGACCTAGGAAGAAAACCAGGGGACAGAGATAGCACTGTTTTTCTAAGGCAGGAGGAATACTTTGTGTGTGTTTTTATCCTTACCCAAAGACATATACCTGAAGATATGTTTGTATTGACTTTTAGAGAGAAGGAAGAGAAGGGGGAGGAGAGAAAGAGAGATGTGAGAGAAAAACATCAAATGGTTACTCCTGGATGTACCCTGACCGGGAATCAAAAACCCACAACGTTTTGGTGTACAGGATGATGCTTCAACCAATCCAACCACACTGACCAGGGCTAAGGCAGGAAAATTTTATAAC
This sequence comes from Myotis davidii, assembly GCF_000327345.1. NCBI lineage: Eukaryota > Metazoa > Chordata > Mammalia > Chiroptera > Vespertilionidae > Myotis > Myotis davidii. Next base: position 96,829 of record NW_006290769.1, read on the forward strand.
TCAAGTGGTGATTAGTGTTACTGGTGTAAAAAGTTATTTCAGAAGAGGGTATAAAAGAGTTCACTGGATTTGCTAAAATGAAGCTGTCTGTGATGATCACTACCCAAAGTGGTGCAAGTGAAGAATTGGGGTGGTAGCCTAATATCACTAAATTTAACATAGAATGCAAGTGATAATACAACACATCCATTAATAATAATACTGTAGACCGGCCAGTGTGACTCAGTGGTTGAGCATCGAGCTATGAACCAGAAGTCATGGTTGATTCCCAGTCAGGACACATGCCTGGGTTGCAGGCTCAATCCCCAGTGTTGAACGAGCAGAAGGCAGATGATCAATTATTCTCTCTCATCATTGATGTTTCTATCTCTCTCCCTCCCCATTCCTCTATGAAATCAATAAAGCAGTGTTTCCCAACCTTTGTTTGACCATGCTCCACCTAAGCATCTCTAAAACCCTGATGCTTGCCCTGTGACATATAATTCTTATTATTCAAAAGAGAACACCTGTTCACATGGAGGAAGCCTAAAAGGCCATTAACTTGGTCTAAACAAGCTTCCAAAGAACATGGCATCCATGAAAGAAAACTCTAATCTAATAAAAGACAAACGTGCAAATTGATAGTACCTTTGCTACGCCTTAAGCCATGCCCACCAGCCAATCAGAGACTCTATGCAAATTAACTCAACCAAGATGGCGGCCGCAGCCACAGTGCTGGAGTGAGCAGGAGGCTTGGTTGCTCCAGTGATGGAGGAAGCCAAGCTTCCTGCCTGCCATGGCCAGCTCTGAGCTCCACTGAAGGAAACAAAGTTTCAATTATAGAAGGTAAATAAATCCCAGAATAAAAAAAAAAAGAAAAAAAGGAGAGGCTGGGAGCTTCCATCGTCAGGAAGGTTGGCCAGCCTGAAAACGACCCTCAGCCCCCCACCCAGACTGGCCAGGCAACCCAGTGGGGACCCCCCACCCTAAAGGGGGTGTGGCCAGCCTGAAAACAGCCATCAGCCCCTCACCAGGCTGACCAAATGTCCATGGGGTAAGGTTCCCCACTGGGGGGAGGGGGAAGGTTGACCAGCCTGTAAACAGCCATCAGTCCCTCACCCAGGCTGACCAGGCACCCCAGTGGGGACCCCCACCCTGAAGGGGGTGCGACCAGCTAACAAACAGTCATCAGGCCCTGACCCAGGCTGCCCAGGCACCCCACCCTGAAGGGGGTGTGACCAGCTGCAAACAGCCATCAGCCCTTCACCCAGGCTGGCCAGGCACCCCAGCGGGACCCCCG
>NW_006290769.1:98306-102835 GCF_000327345.1 Myotis davidii
ATTGGACTGGTAGCTATGATGTGCACTGACCACCAGGGGGCAGATGCTCAATGCACAGACATGGAAACATGGAACAGACTGATGAATCTCAGAAGGAAGGGAGGAGGGGTGAGGGTGGGAAGAGATTAACCAAAGATCTTATATGCATACTAGAGGCCCGGTGCACGGTTTCGTGCACTGGTGGGGTACCTCGGCCTGGCCTGCGGGGATCAGGCCGAAACTGGCAGTCTGACATCCCCTGAGGTACCCTGGATTGCAAGAATGCGCAGGCCAGGCCAAGGGACCCCACCGGTGCATGAATCTGTGTACCAGGCCTCTAGTAAAATGAAAGGACAGTTGAAGTACTGAGAAAGAAATCACTAAGAAATTGTTAAAAATAATAATATAAAGTGATATGAAAAATTAGCAAATAAAGTTTCAAAACATATAATAGAGAAATGAAATGAATAAATTTGTCACAATATATAAGAAATGCAAAAAATTCACTGTTAATAACTTTCTCGAATTGCCTCCCTTAAAAATCTCGGTTTGCCCCCTGTGGGGCGGGGGGGGGGGGGGGGGGAGGGTGGAGCCCTCCGGGGGCAACACTGGAAACTGCAATAAAGATATTTTAAAAAAATAATAATGTAAAGAGTACTAAATGGCATAGGCATCACATACTGCCAAGTGAAAAATGCAGCTTGTAATACAGCATTCTCATATAAACACGATAACAATATGAATTAATGAAAAATACACACAAGTACTTATTGCTCTGAAAACTCAGGTTTCACAAGTGAACAAAACAGACATGCCTTTATATCAGAAAGATTAGTCTATTAAAGAGAAGGCAATAAGCATATAAATATGTCAAGTTGTCTTAAGTGTTTAAAGATAAATAAAGCATGAAAGGGAAAGAGACGGAGACTATAAGGGAAACTATTTAAGCCATAGATCCAGGAACCTCAGAGAACACCAAGCAGGATACACAGTAGAAAAATACCACACTTAGATATATCATAATAACTGCAGAAAATCAAAAATAAAGAAAAAATCTTGAAGGAAGCCAGAGCGAGGAAACGGGTCCATGGCAGAGTAGGAACCTGGCTGGGTGGTTCAGTTGGTAGGAGCTTCATCCCATACATCAAAAGGTTGAGGGCTTCATCCCCAGTTGGGTACATACAGGAGGGAACCAACCGAAGTTTCTCTCTCCCATGGATATTACTCTCTCTGTTTCTCTCTCTTTCTGCCTCTCCCTCTATCCCTCTCCCCCTCTCTCTCTCCCCGTCTCTCTTTTCTGCTTCTTAAAATCAATAAAAACATATCCTGAAGTGAAAAAAAAAGATGGCAGAGTAAGAAAACCCCTGTGTTTGCCACATACTATGACCACATCAAAATTACAACTAAATTACAAAGAACACCCTTGAGAACCACGTGAAGACTAGCTGAACAGAACTCCTATAATCCTATCTAATAAAAGAGTAATACGCAAATTAACCATCACTCCGTCACAAAGATGGCGGTGGCCACGGAGCTGGAGCAAGCAGAAGGCTTGGGTTGCACCCGGCAATGAAGGAAGCCAAGTTTCCCGCCTGCCCTGGCCAGCACTGGGCTCCGCTCAAGGCTACCAAGTTTCAATTATAGAAGATAAATGAATCCCAGATACCTGTTTCCAGGTGGGCAGTGGCCTCCACTCAAGGAGGGGTTGGGAGCCTGGGTCGCCAAGGGCAACCCGGGCTTCCAGTCCGCCCTGGGATCCGCTCAAGACTACAAAGTTTCAATTATAAAAGATAAATAAATCCCAGATATCTGCTGGAAAAGAAAAAGAAAAAAAGGAGAGGCTGGGAGCCTGGGTTGCCAGGGGGGTGGCCAGCCTGAAAATGGCCATCAGCCCCTCACCCAGGCTGGCCAGACACCCCAGTGGGACCCCCACCCCCACCATGAAGAGGCTGTGGCCACCCTGTAAACAGCCATCAGCCCCACACCCAGGCTGGCCAGGCACTCCAGTGGGGACCTCCACCCTGAAGAGTGTGTGGTCAGCCTGAAAACAGGCCTCAGCCCCTCACCCAGGCTGGTCAGGCACCCCGGCAGGACCCCTACCAATTCAGGACACCCTTCAGGGCAAACCAGCCGGCCCTCACCTGTGCACCAGGCCTCTATCCTATATAATAAAAGGGTAATATGCAAATTGACCCTAACATGAGAACCACTGGGAATGATTGGTCACTATGACACACACTGACCACCAGGGGGCAGACGCCTAATGCAGGAGCCGCCCTCTGGTGGTCAGGGCGCTCCCACCTGGAGGAGCTCTGCTCAGCCACACGCCACTGGGCCACTAGTCTATATATATAAAAGCCTAAGAGACCAAATGACCAAATGACTGGTTGACTGAACAACCGGTCGCTATGACGTGCACTGACCACCGGGGCAGATGCTCACGCAGGAACTGCGCCGTCATACTCAGTGCACTCCCACAACCAACCTCCTGCGGCCGGCCAACCTCCCACGGTCCCTCCCCATGGCCGGCTATCCCCTCTATCGGACCCAAAAGGGGGCCAGCTGGCCAACCTCCCACGATCCCTCCCCTCTGGCCTGCCAACCTCCTGATCAGCCCCAATGGCTAGGCTGAGGGACTCCATACGTGCATGAATTTGTACACCAAGCCTCTAGTATGGGCATAAAGGAAAAACCACATCAAGACTGGTAAGGGTGCAGATGTGAAACAGTCTGGTACCACACACATGTGCCAGTTAAGAATCAGGAGGGGCATCATGGCTACAGATAATCCCACCAAGGAGCAAAAAGTTCCAGCCTCACACCGGGCTCCCCAACCTGGACCACCAGTGCCAGGAAAAAGTACCTACAACATCTGGCTGTGAAAAACAGTGGCAACTCTGGCCCCTTGAGACGAAGGGCTGCTATAGACCCATGCATCCATGTAAAAAACCTGAGTACAGCCAAATCAGTGTGGCTCAGTGGTTGAGTGTCAATCCATGAACCAGGAGGTCAGGCTTTGATTCCTGGTCAGGTCATATGCCCAGGTTGCAGATGTGTTCCCCAATACAGGGAATGCAGGAGCCAGCCAATCAATGATTCTCTTTCATCACTGACTAGAGGAACAGTGCATGAAATTTGTGCACTGGTGGGGTCCACAGGCTTGGCCAGCAATCAGGGCCAATCAGGGCTTTCCGGCTACCAGCTGAAGCCTTCCGGCTGGCTGGGGCCTGCTGGATGGGTGGAGGGACCAGGGGAGGTTGGCTGGCCGCGGGAGGTTGGCTGCGGGAGTGCACTGACCACTAGGGGGCAGCTCCTGCATTGAGCATCTGCCCCCTGGTGGTCAGTGCGTGTCAGAGCGACCAGTAATTCCAGGCATTCCAGCATTCTGGTCGCTTACGCTTTTATATTTATGGAGGTTTCTCTCTAACTCTCTCCTTTCCTCACTCCGAAATCAATAAAAAGGTATTTTTTTTAAATTATAATAAAACCTGAGTAGAGACTCACTTATTTAAAAAAGGCTATCCTAAGGATAGTGTCAGCAAAGTGACAGCAGCTCAAAAAGAACCAAGGATGTATGGGGAGGAACTGAGTTGCCTGGCTTCAGTTCGAGGGCTCAAAAAGCTCTCCCTTAGCAGGGCTGACAGATGCTATTTTTCCTATGTTTAGCTGTCCATTTGCCCAGCCAACATGCACAGTCCAGTGCCAAGTCTGAGTCTACATCAACCTAATACCACTTTCTCCAACCAAGTGATTCCCAGAGACCTCATCATACAAAATTCGCACATTGGACAGAACCTTTTGCAGGGGCTGTTCCTCAAAAGTATCCAACCCTGGCCCACACTGCAGATGTTCCTAAAATCTCTCAAAGGTCCGCAAACTCCAAACAAGCAGTGGCTGGCCGCAATGTGCCCGGTACCTTTCCTAAGGGGCCCCAACCCCAGCAGCAGTGGCAGCCAGTCTCAGTTCACAACATGGCCTCTCCCAGGCACTAGCGACCTCAGCGCAAATAGTAACCAACATGAGATCACACAGTAGTACCTACCACGTGGCCCAATGTTAAGCATAGGCAGCAGCTCACTTTGGCCGGCACCAGATACCCCCAAAGAGGCCCCACAACTAACATAGCTGGTGGCCAATTTCAAATCACAAAGAGAACCACCCAATCTGCTCCAAAATGACACACCCAAAGGGTGCACTCAGCAGACAACAGAGCCTTTTTAAAGCAAATCGTACTCCATGGGGTCAGTCACTACACAAAAGCTCATCCACTGTAGTCACAGCCATTACCACAGCCAATTAACCTGAGGGTCAAACTCACCCACTTCTGTGCCAACAGCAATCAAGGATCTGAGACCAAGATTACTATATCCAAAAAGGCTATCATTCAAAACAGAGGGTCAAATAAAGAGCTTCCCAGACAAAAAAAGGCTAAAGGAATTTATCACCACCCACCCAGCATTACAAGAAATGCTAAAGGGACTGCTGTAATAAGAAGAAACAGAGAAAGAAACCTAGCCATACAGAAGTAAAATGACAATAAATAAGTACTT
>NW_006290769.1:102848-109281 GCF_000327345.1 Myotis davidii
TAAAAACTAATAAGTTTTTAAATAATAAATCTATCAATAATAACCTATCAATAATAACCTTAAATATAAATGGATTAAATGCTCCAAACAAAGGCATAGGGTAGCTGAATGGGTACAAAAACACGACCCAACTATATGCTGTCTACAAGAGACACACCTCAAAACAAAACACACACGATGAGAGTTAAGGGATAGAAAAAAAAAATTCCATGCAAATGGAAAAGAAAAAAAAGCTGGAGTAGCAATACTCATATCCAACAAAACAGACTTAAATGAAGGCCATCACAAGAGACAACAAAGGTCACTACATAATACTAAAGGGATTTATCCAACCAGAGGATATAACCCTGGTAAACATATTTGCAGCCAATATAGGAATACCTAAATATATAAAAAAAACTTCTAGAGGACTTTAAGTGAGAGATTGAACAATTTAATTTGCAGTTTAGTGCCTTCCTTACAGTCAGCAGTGTGTGTTTCTGTGCTGCTGGTCCCAGCACTTCAGAATGTATCTATCCCTGGCGGAGAAAACCTCATAATGAAAACGTTAGTGTGTGACAAAATCTGAACCAGAAAGTTACTGGAGTTGATCAGTCTCAGTATGATTCAGGATAAGATTTTCAATTAGCAGATGGTCCAACTGAGGCCGAGAGTCACTTGGTCTTGTTGCTCTGGGTGCTCCTGGGTATCTTCCCGAGACTCCTGTTCATGTTTCTGAGTTGGCAGCTATATTCTACGTCTTGAACATTTGGCCTTAACTTCACCACAGCCCTGGTTAGTTTCTATTTTTAAAGGCACTATTCTAATGGAAATATCCTTGCCCTGAATGAAGCTGGGACTTTGAATTTCACCAATAGCTAGAGCTGCTATGTCATAGAGTTTAGGTTAAATTAAATAGGTAGATTATCGATTTCCTTGACTACGACCTTGAAACAGTCTGCAGCTTCTTCTGGCCCTGCAGGCTCTCTACCTGGGCTGCAGGTGAGGGTAGAAGATCCCATGGAGAACTCCTTCAATAACCACATTTGGAAAATCGCTGGCTGCAGGCAAGACGTATGGATTCCAGAGAAACAGCAGCACCAGCTGGTGGGACAGTTTGCTTGACTCTTCAGATTCTGTCTCCTCAAAAAGATCCACAACTCTCTGCCTTTGGTAGAGAAGGCAAATGCCGTATGTTTAGGAAATGAAGGAAGAGTTTGGGAAGTTCTTCATTTTCTAAAATGTCAACCTATAAATGTTTCCAAACCTTATTGTTGTTATTCCAACATTTTTGGGACCTAGTTCCTCAGATGTTTTGAAGGGATTTCTTGAGTTTTAATATATTTCTTAAACTTTTTGTGCAAGGCATGAAATTCACTGTACCTTTTCTCAACAAAACATTTTCTTCCATTCATTAACATTTTATCTTAAACACCATGTATCCCTGTTCCAGGTCACTCTCCTTGTAACGAAAGGATGGGATATAGACCTCCGTGACTGTGCCTGGCAGCCGGCAGAGATCTCACAGGGATGGCTCACGGCTCACGGCCACTGCTCTACCCCGGCCCACTACCCTGCCTCCCACCCAAGGCTACACAGCATGGACCAAGGTCCTCTGCGATCCCAACACCTGCACATTCCAGGGGCCAAGGAACAGGGGCTCAGGACCTTAGGCACCCAGGTTCCATGCCCAAAAGGCTGTGGAGACCAGCTGCCAATGTATTCTTTATTAGTGCTATGTCATTCTTTATTTCTGCCTATTCTTTTTTCATAGTTACTATATCTTTTCTCATGCTGTTGGGCATCTTTAGCATCATGCTGAACTCTAAATCAGATAAATGTCTTATCTCCGTCTCATTTCTCTCTTCTTCTGGAGAATTCTCTTGTTCTTTAATTTGGGGGTTGTTTCTTTGTCTGCCTATTTGGTTTTGTGACTATGCATTACGTCAGTGGTTCTCAACCTTCCTAATGCCGCGACCCTTTAATACAGTTCCTCATGTTGTGATGACCCCCAATTTCATTGTTACAAATTGAACATAATTAAAGCATAGCGATTAATCACAAAAACAGTATGTAATTATATATGTGTTTTCCGATGGTCTTAGGCGATCCCTGTGAAAGGGTCGCTCGACCCCCAGAGGGGTCGCGACCCACAGGTTGAGAACTGCTGATCTAGAAGTTCTTTCAGCACCTGTGTGAACTAATATAAATTCAGAGTAAACATCATTACATAAAAGGGTACGGTCTTTTTTTTTTTAGTTTTATTCATTTCAAACGGGCCGGATCCGCCCCGAGGGCCGTAGTTTGCCCACGGCTGACCTAGAGACTGATTAGATTCAGTGTTGAGTAGCCCTCAGGCAATCGTCCCCACAGGTGATGAGAGGGTTTCCAATGAGGTAGGGCAACTGCTTCTGTATGGTGGCTAACTGTTATTCTCAGTCTCTCAAGTGATCTCAGAAACTCCACACTGTGGGGTAAGGGGTGTTCCAATAGAGTGGATCAACTGTCTTCCTCCAGGCAAAAAATGCCTCAATAGGAAAGGTCTGCCTCTATGTAGTCTCCACTTTCTGTCCTTGGTTATCAGGGTTCTCTCCAGCCAGCCTTCAGTTAATTGATTATTCAGGGTGTTTTTTTTGTATTTCAGTTGGAATACCAGTTTGGTCCCGGGAGCATGTTTCTGTTGCATCCATTTACTCCTCCACTATTTTTAATCTCCACTCTCCCAGTATTTACGACAGAATGACTTTGTGCAGAAGACCTTCACCAATGCGTCCAGGTAGACATTCTTTGTTCAAAAGCTTTTAAAAAATTTTATTCATTTCAGGAACAGAAATATTGATTTGTGATTCCACATTACTTATGTATTCATTGGTTGATTCTTGTATGTGCCCTAATTGAGGACCAAACTTGAAACCTTGACATATCATGACAATGCTTCTAAACAATTGAGCTTCATGGCCAGGGCCTCTCAGTTGTTCCATTCGTAACTTTTCTAGAGATGTGTGCCTTTAATTCCCTTAATTTCCAAAGTGGCTACTCATCTCTCAGGAGGCCATAATCTCTTTCTACCTAGCCATTTCCTGTGGAAGTATATAGTTCTAAGTTACTCTAATGTACTGCAGTCCTCATCTTTATTTTCTGAGGTTTCAAATAATGCCTTGTTCTCATCAGCACAGTGAGTCAGGTGAAAGACAAACCAGCCCTGTAGATAGTCCCTGAGAAGCTAAAATGCTGGACACATAGTCTACTTTTGTTTCTGTCCCAAGGGAGGAGCTACAACAAGTATGTCAAACTCAAAGGCTAACACGGGCCAAATAAAAAAAGTTTAAGTTTATGTGGGCCACAAAAAAACCAAAGTTTCAATTTATATAGAAATGTAGGTTTATTTCGATAGAGACATGCTTGAATATAAAAGGCTAAAATGAGTAATCATTAACATAACATAATACATTTTAATGAAAATTAATATTTTTTCTTGAACATTAACTTACCAGACACTGAATAACTGCACAAATTAGTAAGTGTAAGGGATATAAACCTATTTTCCTTGTTCTCTGAAAGCGAAGTATTTCCTGTTGTGCACACCAAACAAGTCAGTCCAAGACTAATGACGTGTCAATTAGCTACTAAAATATTAGCTGCTAGTATTAGTGGAAAGAAATGGTGCGCCGGCGCGTAAGGAAAATAAATGCAACACAATTATAGTAATCAGCCATTAGCGAATGTTGTAGTTCATTATTAATAATTATATCTAGCAGGATATTGTAAAAATTAAGTTACAAAATTTTTATTAAAATGTTTCTTACATACTGTTATATTGGCTGGGCCACAAAAATATTCATTGTGGGCTGCATGTGGCCCGCAGGCTGTGAGATTGACATGCTTGAGCTACAGTATGAGAGTGTTCTTTCCAGATTGCACTATGCTACACAAGAAAAGGCAGACACATTCAAAATGCCAGAAACTTTCCTATTCCTTTTAATGGAGGCTCTTCCTAGTTATATGCTGGCCAGGGTACTACAGATTCTCAAATAGTCTCTAGAATTCCTACAAATATGTTTTGATGGTATATTGTTAACTCCGTGTCTCTGCGGGGGAACTATGACCTGGAGCTTCTTGATGACAGCAATCTTCTACAGATATTTTTTTAACCACCATTTTTAATATATCTTAGCAGATTCCACTTAGTGTTGGAGTTAATTACCCTTTTCTCAATTTTTTGAAAACATTCCACCTCTCTATTTTTCAGTTACACAAGAAAATCACTCCTATGAGGTATACCACTTTGATCATCTACCTAATTTACCACATTTAGTCCCCAATAGATTTTTTCTTTTAATCAATACTTGACACTGTGTCACAAATATAAAAAGAATATATACAGCAAAATTCATGAGGAGTTTTTAAAAGTACTTTGGAAAGAGGTTATTTGGCAAAAATATCTGAGTCATACTACTATATATACTTAATATAAATACGATAAACAAAGTTCCATACAATAATGCTACTGTAAAAGTTTCCAAAAGAGGTTGCATTATTTGATAACTATAAATTGTACATATGCAGAAAAAAATCTTAATATTTGGTTGTGTTGGCCACAGGAGTATTCAATTAATCTACTTATTTGATACTATTTCTCTTGCTTTTAGTCTATAAAGAAGGCTATTCATAAGTTTTAAGATTATTTTACCTTTACTAATAGGTTGGTAACCATGAATTAGAAGTAATATTTTAATTAAGAAATCTAGGATAAATAAAAATTGTGTATCCAGAATAAGTCAATAAATTATATTTAAGAATAAAAAGCATCCTGTGGTAAACATGAACTAAATAATCTCCTCTTATGCCATTAATGATATTAAAACAAATGATCCTATTCCATTTGTTAAAAATGTCAATTATTAGCCTTAACATCCTATTACTACACTATCACATCGAGTTCTAACAAATGAAATTTCTCCACAGAACTTTAATAGTGTAGCCCTTCCTAATTAGCAGCTACTTCCAAATTATTGCTAGAGGTAGACAATATAGTTGAAATAGGTGCAAAAAGAGACAAAATTATAAATAGAGGTGTATTTGTTTCCTACTGCTCCCTTAACAAGTTAGCAAAATCTTACCCATTTAAAGAATGCAAATTTATCATCTTATAGTTCTGCAGGTCAAAAATTTGATGAGTCTAAAACAGCTAAAAATCAAGGTGTCAGCATAGCTGCATTGCTTTCTGGAGGCTAGAGGAGGATCCATTTTTGTTTGTTTGTTTATTCAAATTGCTAGCAACGTTCAGTTCCCTGTGGTTGTAGGACTGATTCCTGTCTCCTTACCAGATATCAACAGAAGGCAAATTCTAGTTTCTATAAGTGATGGCATTTCTTAGGTCTTGGCCATCTTATTGCCTCTTTAAAACCAGCAAGGGTGAACTAAGTCTCTAATCTGTTCCTCTGCCTCTTTTGTCTAGTTTAAAGAGCTCCTGTGATTACAGAGCCCACCCAGATAATCCTGGTTAATCTCTAACTGAAGGTCACCTGAATAGTGACCTTAATTCATTTCTGCCATGTGACAGCCCCTTGGTCTCTCGCTCTGAAATTTCAACACATTAACCAACTATCCTATACAAGAGGCCCGATGCACAAAATTCTTGCAAGAGTAGGACTTCCTTCCCCTGGCTGCCAGCACTGGCTTCCCTCCGGCACCCAGGACACAGACCCGGCTTCATCCGGATGGTCATCAAGAAGGACATCTGGTCTAATTAGCATATTCTGCTTTTATTATTATAGACGAGAGGCCGAGTACACAAAATTGTGTGCGCTGGGGGGGGGGGGAGGGGGGGAGTCCCTCAGCCGGGCCTGTGCCCTCTCGCAGTCTGGGACCCCTCGGGAGATAACGACCTGCTGGCTTAGGCCTGCTCCCGGGTGACAGAGGGCAGGCCCAATCCCTAGGTGCAGCCACTGGTCAGGCTCAGAGCAGGGCCGATTGGGGAGTTGGGGCGCCCCCACCGGTCATGCACAGAGCAAGGGGATCGGGAGGGTGTGATGCCACCGTCAGTCACACACAGGGTAGCGCCGATTGGAGGGTTGGGCCACCGCCCCGTCACACTCAAGGCAGGGTCGATGGGGAGGTTGTGGCGCCACCCCGTCACACACAGAGCAAGGCCGATCAGGGGGTTGAGGCATCACACCCTGTCACACACAGAGCCGCAGGGCGATCAGGGGGTTGGGGCACCGCCCTCTATTACCCACAGAGCAGGGCCGATCAGGGGGTTGGGGCACCGCCACTATCACACTCAGGGCAGGGCCGATGGGGATGTTATGGCTCCACCCCATCACACACAGAACAGGCCCCATGGGGGGTAGGGGGGTTGGGGCGCCGCCCTCTATCACCCACAGAGCAGGGCCGATCAGGTGGTTGGGGCGCCGCCACTCTCACACTCAGGGCAGGGCCGATAGGGAGGTTA
>NW_006290769.1:109592-112529 GCF_000327345.1 Myotis davidii
CCTTAAACCGCAAGCTCAGAGGCCGGCAAGGCAGGTGGGGAACGTTGGAGTTCTCCGTCACTGAAGCAAGCAAGCCTCATGTTAGTTTCAAGCTGCCTGGCTGCCGGCCACCATCTTGGCTGGCAGTTAATTTGCATATCGCCCTGATTAGCCAATGGGAAGGATAGCGGTCGTACGCTAATTACCATGTTTCTCTTTTATTAGATAGGACGAGAGGCCTGATGCACGAAATTTGTGCGAGGGGCTTGGCCTTTCTAGCTGCGGCAGCTTGCCTCCGCCCTCACAGCCCTGGCTTTAACCGGAAGGTCATTGGGCTGTCCGGTATAATTAGCATATGAATTATGCTTTTCTTATTAGAGATGATAAAAGCCTAATATGCTAAGTGTTAGGTCAGCTGGCCAGCCACTAAACCAATCAAAGCATAATATGCTAATGATATGCTAAAGGCTGCTCAACTGCTCACTATTACGTGCACTGACCACCAGGGGGCAGACACTCCTACTGGTAGGTTAGGTTACTGCTGGGGTCTGACCGAACGAGACAGGCCAGACACGCCCTGGAGCCCTCCCGTGATCCCTCCACAGTTGGCCAACCTCCCATGTCCCTCCCAGCCCCAATCGTGCACCGGTGAGGTCCCTTGGCATCGCCTGCACCCTCTTGCAATCCAGGACCCCTCAGGAGATGTTGGAGAGCCGGTTTCGGCCCAATGGAGGAACAACCGGTCACTATGACACACACTGATCACCAGGGGACAAACGCTCAACACAGCAGCTGCCCTCTGGTGGTCAGTGCACTCCCACAGGGGGAGCACTGCTCAGCCAGAAGCTGGGCTCACTGCTGGCAAGCGCAGTGGTGATGGTAGGAGCCTCTCCCATCTCCACAGCAGGGCTAACGATGTCCCCAAGGGCTCCCAGACTTCAAGAGAATGCAGGCCAGGCTGAGGGACCCCCCCGCCAAATGCACGAATTTCGTGCACCAGGCCTCCAGTAACTCAATAAAGAAATGCCTGTTCAAACACGGATACATGCCTGAGAGACCTACACATTGAAATTCCTAAAGGTGGGCAACCAGGAATAAATAGGGAGAGGAGAAAGGAGGAAAGTGTAGATGGCCCACAGACACAGCCTTGCAGCCAGAACTCGCAGCTCTGCCTGGAGAAGGGAGGAAGCAGGTGGTAGCAGGTGCTGCCTTCAGCTGGGAAGAACAGAGCTGTGAGCGGGGGAGACAGCCCAGCAGGGCAAGGGGTAAGGGAGAAAACAGTGTCTGAGTCAGTAGATGCCTGACAGAGCATGGGGTTTTGCCATGCACCTTTCCACTGTCGGGCCAGACAGTGGAGTTTCAGACAAAGAGATGGAACCACAGAGCCCTGCCACCACTTGGACTCCCAAAACCCACCTTCGTGGCTCTTGGAGTTGGGTCCAGGAGAATATTATCTATAAATCAAGCACTATTGCAGTAAACTGCTGTTTCCCTCTGTGACTGATCTCCAGGAGAGGTGCTTGGGGCAGGCCGCCTAGAGGTCAGAGGTCATCATTATGGTGAGGACAAAACAAAATGCACCACCAAACAGTGCAGCTGTGCTGACTTACGGAAGCCACAAAAGTTCAGGAATGAAAGACAACAGAGGTATAAGTCTTGCAATTCAGCGCCATGTACTGGAAAATAGTGGAAAGACCTCTTCAGAGATAAATGAGAAAGCGAAGGAGGACATCAGATACCATGAAGAACCACAGTAAGGAGGATGACCAAAAAAATGAAAATTCTCCAGAAAGTAAGCTGGAACATATGGAAATATGTGAAGTAAATGACGGAGATTTGAAGATTGCAGTTTTGAAAATACTCAACAAGATGCAAGAAAATACTGATAGGCAATTCAGTCCATTCAGAAAATAAATCAATGAACAAAATGAGTACTTTACCAGGGAGGCTGAAGCTTTAAAAAAGAACTAATAAGGAAAGAAACCAAGATGGCGGCATAGGTAAACACCAGAGTTTGCTGCCTCGCACAACCACTTCAAAAATACAACTAAAAGATGGAACGGACATCATCCAGAACCACAGAAGGGCTGGCTGAGTGGAAATTCTACAACTAGAAGGAAAGAGAAAAGCATACCGAGACTCAGAGGAGGTGCGGTGCGGAAGTAAAATACAAAGGTACAGAGGTGCACATGGAGTGGGCTCGGGGCTGATGGAGCGGTTGTCTTTTTCAATCAGGAGGGAGTCTCAGGCTCTGAGCTCCAGTTCCGGGCTAGTCTCTGGAAACCCAGACTCATACGGGAGAAGCGGGACTGTCTGGCATCAGTCAGAACTCAAGCGCAGCTTTCTCTCGAAGGTGCTTGCAGCAACTGCCGGGACACTGAGAAAGAGAGGCCTCTGAGGGCAGCCATAACTGCTAGCCCCGCCCTGTTGATCCCATGGGACCCACCCCGCCCAAGCCCTGCACGGAGGCTTTTGCTGGGTAGCCTCAGGCAGAGGCTAGATTAGCCCCTCCCTAGAGATCCAGGAGCCATTGTGCCCAGTGGTCAGAGTAGGACCATCCAGTTTGCAGCTCCTTGGATCCATAAAGGACACACTCAGGGGGCAGACTCAGTGAGCACCAAAGCTCTATTGAAGCAAGTCTTGCCCCGGAGGGGCGTCTTCAGCACAGAAGTTCTCCCACTGCAGACACAGCTGATTCTCACAGCCAATTGGCCTGGAGGTCAATCCCTCCCAGTGTTACCTACAACAATCAAGGCTTAACTACAAAGACTGTGCACAAAGACCACAAGGGGGTGCACCAAGGTGTCCAGGTCAGGTAATTGGAGAGGCTGAAACAATGGGCCCTAGAGGACACTTAGCACAGAAAACCACTTTATCAACACAGGGGACCATAAAAAATGCGGAGACAAAGATAAAGGACACAAATGACAGAAATGGAGGAAAGCAAACTACTGGATA
>NW_006290769.1:113087-123260 GCF_000327345.1 Myotis davidii
ATTCTTTAAGAGGAGGAGGAAGAAGAAAAAGGTAAAGATACAAATTATGAACAACAAATGCACATCTATTAACAAGTGAATCTAAAAATCAAGTGAATAAAAAATCTGATGTACAGAGTAAACTGTGACTATAATAGAATCAGGGGCATAGAAATGGAGTGGACTGACAATTCTTGGGAGGATAGGGGTGTGGGGGGTGCGGGAAGAGACACAAATTGTACACCTATGGATAAGGACAGTGTGCGGGGGGAGGGTAATGGCAGAGGGTGGGGTCGGAACCAGGTGGAGGGGAGCTATGGGGTGAAAAAAGAGGAACAACTATAATAATCTGAACAATAAAGATTTATTAAAATTAAGAAGAAGAAAAAGAGTGAACTTACAGCCACCTCATTTTGGCTCAGTGGTTGAGTTTCAACCCAAGAACCAGGTGGTCACAGTTCGATTCTTGGTCAGTGCACATGCCCAAGTTGGGATCTCGAACCCCAGCAGGAGGCAGGCCATCAATGATTCTCTCTTATTATTTATATTTCTACCCCCATCCTCCCTCTCTGAAATAAACAAACAAACAAACAAAAAGAGTGAACTATAAACCTGAGCCTTGGCTCAATGAATAGAGTGTTGGCCCACGAACTGAAAGGTCCTGGTTTCGATTCTGGTCAAGGGCACGTACTTCAGTTGCATGCCCTGTTGAAGCATGTAAAGAAGGCAACCAACCAATGTATCTCTCTCACATTAATGTTTTTGTCTCTCCCCCTCCTTTTCACTCTCTCAAAAAAAAAAAATCAATGAAAAAAATATCCTCAGGTGAGGATTAACAACAAAAAATGAACTATTGAACATAGAAAACAAGACGGAGGAAGGATCAGTGATATCAAAGATAGGAATCTAGAAATGACAGAGGGAATAAGAGAGATATCTGAGCTTAAAGAAAAATGAAAGACCTCTAGAGAACTATGTGACTCCATCAGAAAAAGCAATATTAGAATTATGTGGGGATGAGAAATAAAAGGCAGTTGAATAGGCAGACCTGCCTTGTACCTCGTCCCAGAACTAAATTGGAGAACATTCACCTGGTATTACCAGCTGAGAAAGTGACATTTCAAGGAAGGAGAGAAAACACCTGGAGACTGGTAGAAATGGCGAGGTCATGAGAAGAGCGGATCCAGCTCCCAGAGGCAGCAGGCTGGCAGGCCAAGAGAGGAGGGAGCACTGGGCTGCGGGAGGGTCTGTTCCCTCAGAAGATAAAAGTCCGGAGCACCAGAGGCGAGACCTGCAGCACACGTAACATCCAGCCAGCTGCGAAAGGTGGCAGGGCTGCTGGCTGTAGTGGAGTCTGGAGCTGGCAGACCAGAACCAGTGGGAGAGAAAGCCACGGTTTTGTGGGGTTTGGGGGTTTTGTTTTGTTTGTTTTCTTCTCTAAACCCAGAGCACAGTTTTCATTTGCAACTGCTCACCCAAGTACTTACTGGAGGCTTTGGTGCAGGGAAGGAGCCGTGGGCTTGAAGTGCTTGAGGAGAGGATGATATAGGAAACAAGGCAGAGAGACACAGAAAAGCAATAGCCAGGAGTCCAGCATTTGGTCATTCATATGCATCCAAACCAAAATGGCCATTTTCCCTGAGATGAGCCCGTGGTGCCTACTAGCACCAGGGCAGGTGATACAGCCTGGCTCAACTTCAGGAGCCCTGCATGCCACACCTTGCATTTTGAGCTTCTTAGAGGATACAAAGGCAGAGGCCAAGCTTATGGGTCTGAAGAGTCTCAAGGGGTCCTTAGTAGCTGGATTGGAGGAGGGACCATCTGTCCCAATATTCTGAGCACCAGATTAATGAAAACTCCAGGTTCCCAGCCGACCCCATTGGTCTCCATACAAGGATCTTTGTCCAGCCAAGAGCAGAGTGATATTTTGGGACATAAGGTCACAACACTATGAGTAAGATCACAAAAAACTTACAACATAAACACGGATAATTTGTGACAACAAAAACTTATAAGGGGAGGGGGAAAGTTTTGAACTGACAAAGAAGGATGAAGATCAAATGCACTCAAAAGAACAAAAACTATGGTATATACTAGTATGTAAGCTTATTTTTTATAAACCTACTGGTAACCACACACAAAAATCTCCAAACTGGGACACATAACTTTTAAAAAAAGGAAGCAGAGGAAAGTATGGAATTCCACCAAACAAAAACAACAGACAGAAACACAAAGAAAAAGAATCAATGGAGGTACAGAGCTACCAGAGGGGGAATAAAAGATAAAATAGCAACAGGAAATCCTCATACTTCAAGTAATTACCCTAAATGTAAGTGTGGCCTGAACTCACTAGTAAATAGGCACAGAGTAATACAGTGGATCAAAAACAAAACTCAAAAATGCTGCGGACAAGAGACATATCTAAACTGAAAAGGCAAAGGTAGATTCAAAGTAAAAGGGTAGGAAATGATTCTCCATGCAAATAACATCCACAGAAAAGCTGGTGTTGCCATACTTATATCTGACAAAGTAGATTTCAAGATAATAAGAGATAAAGATGACACTTTATAATGATAAAGGGGACATTATATTAAGAAAATGTAACATTTCTTAATATATATCCACCCAACCAAAGACTACTGAAATATATAAAACAATTACAGCACTAAAGGGAGAAAAAGATCAAAACACAATCATAGTTGGGGACCTTAATACTCCATTGACAGCTCTAGACAGATCAACCAAAGAGAAAATCAATAAAGGAATATTGGCCTTAAATGAAGCACTAGAGACCAATGGACATAACTGACATTTACAGAACCTTTCATCCCACAACCTCAGATTATACTTCTTCTCCAGTGCACATGGAACATTGTCAAGGACAGACCATATGTTGAGTCACAAAACTAGCATCAACAAATTCAAGAAGACTAAAATTATACTAAGCATATTCTCCAACCATAATGCCTTGAAATTAGAAATCAACTGAGAAAAGGAAGTAAAGAAATATGATTTCACTCATATGTGGAATATAAAACTAAAACTCGTGAACACAAACAGCACTGTGGTGGTTGCCAGAGGGAAGGGGTGGGAGGAAAAGAGGGTCCTAATATATGGTGACAGGAGATTTGACTTTGAGTGGTGGGGGCATGGTGCAATATACTGATCTTATAACATAAAAACAAACACATGAAATCTATATGTCCATGTTGACCAATGCCACCCCAATAAAATAAAAATAAAAATAGGAGATATGAACATCTTAGGCAGTGGTTCTCAACCTTCCTAATGCTGCAACCCTTTAATACAGTTCCTCATGTTGTGGTGACCCCTAATTTCATCGTTACAAATTGAACATAATTAAAGCATAGTAATTAATAACAAAAACAATATGTAATTATATATATGTTTTCCAATGGTCTTAGGCAACCCCTGTGAAAGGGAAAGGAATTTAGAAGAAACTTTTTAGATAAGGATGAAAACTAAAAGTAATTTTCCAATATGAAACCCTGGCCTGTATATGATAATCATGGAATTTTTTCTGAAAATGTTAAACCAAATAACTTTAGATGTAAACGCTTCAAAATCTTAATGTATTTCTTGTGGAATATAACTGTCAATCCCTAATGACCATTTATGCCAACTAGAAATCATGAGTACCAATATCCAAATTAATGTCTATAATTTAACAAAACAGTCATCTCTCTTTACTGGTGAGAAGACCCCTGAAAATAGACCTTTCATCCCTTTATAACAAAAGGCAAAATAAAAGTTATTTTAGTGGGAATGAATCCTAAAATGGTATGTATCACAAACTGTTCACATCACTGATCATTTGCCTAGCTCTAATACACAATTATTTTTTCATTTTGAAGGTAGGTTTTTAATTTCTGGTCTCTATTTTTTTTAAATTCCTATCATGTTACAAAATATATAAATATGAATTAATTATAATTAAGTATGAAATGAATCTTTTTAGAGTCATATATTTCAAAATAAAAAAGCAAACCTTTATACACTTCTCCTGAATATCATTTCTCTGAGAAGCAAATTTAAATAGCAGCTTTTCACCATCCATCCCAGATTCTTCACTTTTCAATTTGCTAAGGTGATAATCCGAAATCCAATCCATGAAGACAGTTAAAAGTTCATAAACTTGTGCATTAAGTGGTACCTGTATGTAAAAAATTTAATGAAAATTTCAGTCCACAACTTCATAAAACTTCAAAGGCAAGCTTTAAATTTGGTTAAGTGATTATAGAATAATTTACCTAAGTCACTTCACTAAAATATGTATTCAAAAAGCTCCCAATGAAAAAAATTCCAAATCAAGTATCTCCAATTAATATTAGAAATATACTATATGCTGGCTGAGGAAAGAGGAAAACTCATCATAATAAGGAAACTGAAAGTACTACAGCTCATTACCAAAACAGAGAAGTTTCATAAAAATTCTTTACCCAAGATTGATAACACAGAAAAGTAAAATTGGTCTTAACTCGAAAGTATGAACTACCATAACTAAAAGACTTTAACAAACAAAAGGTTTCAAAAGTTAAATAATTTCTACCATGAAAATGTATCTTTTCTTCTTCTCCAAAACGTTTCATGTTTATATTATAGTATTTTATAAACACAATAAGAATTTTTTTTCTTGGAAATCCTATTCTCTGATAGTCTACCAAAATAGAAGAAAAAAATAAATAAAAGCAAAATGTCACCAAAAAATTTATAAATTCAATTGGGCTAATTTTAGTATTAAAATTATTTTTAGTCAATTTAATTCCATATTTCTCACACATCTACTTAAAGCAGGAAACTATGTATACTTCATTTAAATTTTTAAAAATCCAAAAAGAGAGAAATATAAAAGCAAATTAAATTTTAAAATTAATATAAAGGTAGCATTAAGCAGATAGCAATTCATAAAGTGAATCAGATGATTGAAAACAAAAAGCTACATTATTCTGTATAAAAAAACTTTTAACCTTCTCAATTTTCTTCAAATAAAATCTATAAATGAAAATTTCAATCATCTTGAGTACCTGATATGAAATCTCCACTTTTTCCAATTCTTTTTTAAATTAAAAATGTGTTCCATTGCCAGCATACATGGAAAGTTGAATGCCAGGAAAAGGGGGGAGGGGCATGGGAATCATGAAATAGGATCATGTAGAACTACAAAAAAACTTTGTACTTATCTGGTGCCTGGCAAAGGGGAGGGCCACCAGAGCAGTGGCTGCCAAATGGGGCCAATCCTATGTACATAGCACATCACAGGCTCCAGTCAATAGAATAGGCAGACCTTGGGCTTGGAGCACTCAGGAAATATGTGCTGATATGTGTTCCCACCCTCACTGAGTCCCTGAGGGCCTGGGTCAACATGATGATATGGCTGTGGTTACTCCATTTGTACACGGCCTCCACTTCCTGAAGACAGAACTCCTTGACAGACCGCCCAAGCCCCTATGAAGTGCTTAACGAACTGCTCTCACAATGTAAGTAGCCTGAGGTGAGCGGTTGCAGGTAGACCACAAGGTAGTTCAAGGTTCTCTGATCATTAAAGGAGGCCGACAGGTGAACTACTGAAATCTGCTACTCAACCTGCTTGACCAAGTTTATGAAAGTGTTGTGGAAATCCTCAAGTGTGAACTCATGAAGCCCTGGGACACCAGGTTCTCTTTGCTCTTCGCAGACACAGCCTTAAACCATGGTAATTCTTTGCATCTACAAGTGGAAAAGTCCAAAAGCTCAATAGAAGCAATTCCAATCAGGCCTAGTCTTGTAGTGGTTGAGTGTCAACCTACGAACCACATATTTTGTGTGGAGGTCTTTGATCTTCTGTTGACTGGTGTCATTCTCCACAAACTCCTTGTTGAAGGACTGAAAGCTCCATCAGCTCTGAGACCAGAGAGCTCTACACAGCAATCTTTTGCTGAATTTTGTTCTGTGGAGCCATGATGGCTTCATCATAGGCCAATTAACACCTTTAGCCCAACAGTAGTTCTGCTTCCCTTGCTGAGGTACCTCTGCCACCATTTTTTTTTTTTTTTTTTTCCACCATTATTAAACTCCCAATTTACTTCAGAAAAGAACTAGGGAATTCATCAAAATTATAAAAGCCCACAATGAGATATCACTACCCACATACTGGAAAGGTCAAAATGAAAAAGACTTAAAATACCAAATGTTGACAAGGTTGTGGAGCAACCAGAACAATCATTTAGCTAGCAGAAGAACAAAATGATACAACCACTGTGAAAAACTGTTTGACAGTTTCATTAAAATTAAATATACATCTGCTTTATGTCCCAGAAATTCCAGTCTTGGTAACATTTTCAAGAGGAATTAAAACACATGTCTACAAAGAGCCTTGCACACAAATATTGCTAGCATCATTATCCTATATAATAAAGAGCTAATATGCTAATTAGACCAAACAGCAGACCATCTAGACAACCTTCTGGACAAAGATGGGGCTACCAGGGCCGAAGCAGCCGGGGCTGTGAGGGCTGAGCCCCTTGCACAAATTTCATGCATCGGGCCTCTAGTCTTATATAATAAAAACGTAGTATGCAAATTGTCCCCTCGACCGGGAGTTCAACCAGAGGGCGTGGCCAGCCAGGGGAAGGAAGGGAATACCTGCCCAGCCGCCACCAGCCGCTAGGAACCCTAACAGTGCTTGGCCGAATTTCGTGCACCGGGCCTCTAGTTTATAATAAACAAAAACTAGAAACAGCTCAAGTGTCTATCAACAAAAGAGATAGACAATCAAGATGGCGGCATAAGGTATATACCTGAGGAGGTGCGGTGGAGCCAAGAGCAGAGGTACGGAGGCGCGCAAACCGGGCTGCACCTGGGGGCGCGGTTTTTATCAATCGGGAGATACAAGCTCCCGACTGCACTGAACTCATTTCTGGCGATATTCTAGGGTCCCAGACTCCTACGGGGAGAAACTGGACTGTTAGGCATAGGGTCGGAAAGCAAGGGTGGCTTTCTTACAGAACTGCTCGCAGGGATCATTGTTACTGTGAGGGCGCAGGACTCAGGGACGCAGGGACGTGGAGACCTGGAGACCTGGAAACGGCTGACAGCCATTACTGTTTGCTCTACCCTGGTGAGTCTCTGAGAGCCCACCCCACCCAATTTACAACCCCACCCAAGCTGTGCACAGCAGCGCAAATGAATCGCCTGTCCTTTTGCAGCCTAACCTAACAAACTGCAGCTGGGTCAGAGAACTCCAAAATTTCCAAACCCCAAACAAAGAGGAGAAAACTGCAGATCCCGCGGTAGCTCCTGCTGGGTGGACTCAAACAGTGGTTGAATTTGCACCTCCTTGGAGATCCAGAAGCCAGTATACCCAGTGGTCAGATACCAGATTTGAACTCTTCACATCCATAAGTGACACACTCAAGAGGCAGACTCAGTAAATACCAAAGCCCCACTGAAGCAAGTAGAACTTCTCACATCCATAAGTGACACACTCAAGAGGCAGACTCAGTGAGCACCAAAGCCCCACTGATGCAAGTCCTGACCCATAAGGGTGTCCCCAGCGCAGTAGTACTTCCACTATAGACACAGCGGGTCCTTGCATCAATAGGCCTGGAGATCATTTCCTCCCAGGGATACCAACAGCAATCAAGGCTTAACTACAACAAGACTGTGCACACAGCCGACAAAGGGGTGCACCAAGAGTGTCCACCTCAGGTGATTGGGGAGGCTGAGCCACTGTGCCCAATTGGACACCTACCACACAAAGCCACTCTATCAACACAGGGAAGGAGCCAAAATGCAGAGGCAAAGAAAATGTCACAAATAAAAGAAATGGAAGAAAGCAAATTACTGGATTTAGAGTTCAAAAACCACAGTTATAAAGTTACTCAAGAATCTTCTACAAACCTCCAAGGAACTTAGTGAGAACTTGAAGGATCTTAATGAGAATACCAAAAAAAAATGGAAAAGGACCAGGCAGAAATTAAGCATACACTGACTGAAATAAAGAATAATATACAGAGATCCAACAGCAGATTGGAGGATCCCAAGAATCAAGTCAAAGATTTGAAATACGAGGGGAAAAAAAAGACCCATCTGGAAAAGCAAAAAGAAAAAAGAATCCAAAAATATGAAGATAGTGTAAGGAGCCTCTGGGACAACTTCAAGTGTACCAACATCCGAATTATGGGGGTGCCAGAAGAATAGAGAGAGCAAGATATTGAAAGCCTATTAGAAGAAATAATGACAGAAAATCTCCCCTACCTGATGAAAGAAATAGACTAAGTCGAGGAAGCGAAGAGAAGCCCAAATAAGAGGAATCTAAAGAGGACCACACCAAGACACATCATAATTAAAATGCCAAGAGCAAAAGACAAAGAGAGAATCTTAAAAGCAGCAAGAGAAAGAACCTCAGTTACCTACAAGGCAGTACCCATACGACTGTCAGCTGATTTCTCAACAGAAACAATGCAGGCCAGAAGAGAGTGGCAAGAAATACTCAAAGTGATGAATAGCAAGAACCTACAACCAAGATTACTTTACCCAGCAAAGCTATTCAGAATTGAAGGTCAGATAAAGAGCTTCACAGACAAGAAAAAGCTAGAGTTCATCACCTCCAAACCAGGATTATATGAAATGCTGAAAGGTATTCTTTAAGAAGAGGAAGAAGAAAAAGGTAAAGATAA
This sequence comes from Myotis davidii, assembly GCF_000327345.1. NCBI lineage: Eukaryota > Metazoa > Chordata > Mammalia > Chiroptera > Vespertilionidae > Myotis > Myotis davidii. Next base: position 121,745 of record NW_006290769.1, read on the forward strand.
AAATTATGAACAACAAAGGGACAAAAAATACATATCTATCAACAACTGAATCTAAAAATTAAGTCAATAAAAAAATCTGATGAACAGAATAAACTGGTGAATATAACAGAAGCAGGGGTATAGAAAGGGAGTAGACTGACAATTCTCAGGGGGATGGGGGTGTGAAGGGTGCAGGAAGAGATTGGACAAAAATCTTACACCTATGGATGAGGACAGTGGCGGGGGGTAAGGGCATGGGGTGGGGTGGGAACCAGGTGGAGGGGAGCTATGGAGGGGGGGGGAAGAGGAACATTTGTAATAATCTGAACAATAAAGATTTATTTTTAAAAAAGGGATAAACAAACTGATATATGCATACAATAGGAAATTACTGAACAATACAGAGGAACTACTGATACACTCAACTATGATGAACATAATTAGCCTTACACAAATGAGTAAATACTACCTAATTCCATTGACTGAAGTTCTAAAATAGGAAAAATTAATTTATGATAATAGAAATCAGATCAACAACTATTTCTTGCAAGGAATAACTGAAAAGGGACATGAGAGAACTTTCTAGAGTGATGGAAATGTTCTATATCTAGTTGTAGGTTACATGAGTGTAGGCACTTGTCAAAACTGTCAAACTGTACACTTAAGAATCTGTGTATTATGTTACTACTGGTACATGTAATTTATACCCCAAAATAAATAAATAAAATTCTTAGGAAAAAAAATAATAAATGGAACCCAACGAAGGGATGGATTGCAGTTTTGATAGAAAAGTAACAATGAAGGCTTATGGAATCTCAAAACACAATGAATAATAAAGCTATTACTAAGCTTAAATTCCTGTGGTCTATCAGTGTTACTGTGCCATAAACACTGCTGAAACATTGTTTTCCTTTCACAAATAAAAGAATATTTGAGCATAGCTGGCGTGGCTTAGTGGTTCAGTGTGAACATATGAACCAGGATGTCACGGTTTGATTATAGGTCAGGGCACAAGCCTGCGTTGTAAGCTTGATCCTCAATGTGGAGCATGCAAGAGGCAGTTGAGCAATGATTCTCTCTCTTTTTTTTTAAATATGTTTTATTGATTTTTTACAGAGAGGAAGAGAGAGGGATAGAGAGTTAGAAACATTGGTGAAAGAGAAACATCAATCAGCTGCCTCCTGCATACTCCCTACTGGGTATGTGCCCGCAACCAAGGTACATGCCCTTGATCGGAATCGAACCTGGGACCCTTCAGTCCGCAGGCTGACGCTCTTATCCACTGAGCCAAACCAGTTAGGGCCAATGATTCTCTCTTATCATCTATGTTTCTATCTCTCTCTCCCTCTTCCTTCCCCTTTGAAATCAATAAATATATATTCTTTTTAAAAGGCATACTTGGAATATTATAAAAATACTAGAGGCCTAGTACACAAAAATTTGTGCACTCGGGGTGAGGGGGGGGGAGGGGGGAGGATTCCCTCAGCCCTGCCTATGCCCTCTCACAGTCTCGGACACCTTGGGGGATGTCCACCAG
>NW_006290769.1:123305-130067 GCF_000327345.1 Myotis davidii
CAGGGAGCAGACCTAGGCTGCAGTCGGACATCCTTAGCACTGCTGAGGAGGCGGGAGAAGCTCCCACCACCACCGCTGTGCTGGCAGCCGTCAGCCTTGCTTGTGGCTGAACAGAGTTCTCACTGTGGGAGCGCACTGACCACCAGGGGGCAGCTCCTGCATTGAGCGTCTGCCCCCTGGTGGTCAGTGTGTGTCATAGTGACCAGTCATTCCCAGTCGTTCTGCTATTAGGGTCAATTTGCATATTACCCTTTTAATATATAGGATTCCTTTCATACCAAAAACAATGTTTGCTAAATGAAATAAAAAGGTTAAAGAACAAAGAGAAAATTCCCTGGCTTTCCACTGAAGAAAATTTCAATAATATCATACCTTATATGTTTTTGAAACTGGTACTTTTTCTTGTCTTAAACTTTTCATTTCATGAACAGCATGGGAATTTCCTTTCAATCTCTGTATTGTCATAAATTCATACTTCCTCTGCAACAGCACATATCCATGAATTAAAGAACAATTATGTTAAAAGTGAGAAAATCCAAAGGCAATCATAAAATTCACTTATGCCAAAAAGAACAAGCAACTTACCTGTAAATTATCTAAACGAGCTTGAACTCTTTTTGCCTGAATCTCCATCTTCTTGTTTTCTTCACTTACTTCATTTAACTAAAATATAAAAATGTTAGATATTTCAATATAACCCAAACCTTCATACTAAAGATTTCCCAAATAATCTATATTATCTCATCTGCATAACCAAGCAATGGAACAAAACAAAGGAAACACTCATAATTAAAGATCACAGCTAATATCACCATTTGTCCCCAAAATATTAATAATAATCTAAGTCTACATCATTCTATGAAAAATCTGCAAGTCTCCCAACATGTTACAATGTCTTTTAATTGAACTTTTTATGGAACTATATGTACAGAACTGTGCAAATCATTAAGTATGCAGTTTAGTGAATTATTGGGATTGTATTAAGTATATTAATTTGGGGAAAACTGATAACTATATAATATTGAATTTTCCACTTACAGACATAACACAGCCTTCAATTTATTTAGGTCTTCTGAATTTTAATAATGCTTTGTACTTTTCAGTATATACGTTTTACACATCTTTCGTTAGATTTATTTCTGGATAGCTAATGTTTTTCTATGGTATTACCTATTTGATTGTTAGTATATTAGAAATATACTTAGTTTTGTATATTGAACATAGTTATATCCAAAGGTTCTTCTAAATTTGCTTAATTCTAATAACTCATCTGTACATTCATTTGCATACCTAGGCACATAGGTAAATAATGTCATCTGTGCATAATTCTGATTTCTTCCTTTCCAATCCTTACTTTCCATTTTTTCCTTATTTCATTGACTAGGGCTTTCAGTATAATGCTCAATAGAAAGAGTAATAGCCCTAATTGGTTTGGCTCATAGGATAGAGTGTCGGCCTTCAGACTCAAGGGTCGCCGGTTCGATTCCGGTCAAGGGCATGTACCTTGGTTGCGGGCACATACCCAGTAGTGGGTGTGCAGGAAGCAGCTGATCAATGTTTCTCTCTCATTGATGTTTCTAACTCTCTATCCCTCTCCCTTTCTCTCTGTAAAAAATCAATAAAGAAATATATTCTTTTTAAAAAAAAGAAAGAAAGAGTAATAGTAAGCACATTTATTTTGTTACCATCTCAGAGGGAAAATATTTCAATAACTTGCATTGAGTATAAATTTATTGTTGGATTTTTTAAAGATACTCTGTTATAACTAAGAAGTTCTCTTCTATTACTAGTAATTATCAGTTTGTGCTGAATTTTGTCATAGAAATTATGATTTTTCTCCTTTTATGAGATAATGCATTAATTTTCAAATGATAAACTAACCTTGTATTCCTGAACTAAATCCACTTAGCTGTATTATCCTTTTTATGTATCGCTAAATTCAATTTGCTGATATTTTAAAATTTTGCACCTATATTCCTAAGACTGGTTTCCACTTTCCTTTGCTTACAATGTTCTCAATGGGGTTGTTTCAAGGTTATGCTGGCCTCATACAACAAGAAGGGGAATTTATATCTCTTTTTCTATCTATGTTTAAGGTACATGATACTTCATCCTTAAAAGCTAGCCATGAGTCTTACGGTTCCTTCTTTGAAGGAAAGTATCTTATTTTTCTCTGACCACTTTTAAGATTTTAACTTTACCCAAAGTTTTCAACAGTTGTAAAAATAATGTGTCTAGCCCTGACCGGTTTGGCTCAGTGGATAGAGCGTCAGCCTGAGGACTGAAAGTTCCCAGGTTCGATTCCAGTCAAGGGCATGTACCTTGGTTGCAGGCACATCCCCACTAGGAGGTGTGCAGGAGGCAGTTGGTCAATGTTTCTCTCTCATTGATGTTTCTAGCTCTCTATCCCTTTCCCTTCCTCTCTGTAAAAAATCAATAAAATATATATATATTTTAAAATGTGTCTATGTATGTATGATTTTCCTTAAAATTTATTCTGCTTAGGGTTAACATAATTTCTTAAGTCTGTGGATTGGCAACTTTCAGCAGTTTTGGAAATTTGTGACCATTATCCCTTCACACATTTTGCTTTTCCCCATTATCTCTTCTTGGAATCCCATGCTGAACTTTTAAACTAGATTCCATGTCTATTTTATGAATTTTCTATTCTTCCTCCACTCAATGTTTTCATTTCAAGACTTTTCATGAAACTATCTTCTAGTTCACTAACCTGCCTTCTTCTGTGTCTCATCTGCTGTTAAACCCATTTACTGGAGATTTAAAATTCAATTAACGCATTTTTCAGTTTTAGAATTTCAATTCCCTTTTATAGATTCTAATTCTCTAATGAAGTTCTCAATTTTTTCTACTTTATTGACCATATTAATTATTATTTTAAAGTCTTTGCCTATTAACTCTAATAACTGGAACACCTGTAGGTATGTTCATATTGTATGGAGTTTTTTTCTCTTCATATTTAGTCATATGATTCTATCTTTTTTATTTTTATTGATATTAGAAGAGAAGGGAGGGAGACAGAAAAAGAGAGAAACATTGAGTTGTTTTTCCACTTATTTATTGGTTGATTCTTGTATGTGTTCTGATGGGAGATAAAAACCACAACCATAGTGTATCAGGACAACACTCTACCCAACCAGGAGCTATGATTCTGTCTGGTAATGTGCTTATGAATTCTGTATAGAATGACAGAAAATTACAATTTTTATACATATATCTTCTTCAATAAGGGCTGATCCTTTTCTCTGCTAGGTCCTTAAAATGGGGACTGATCACCTTAATCTGATCAGGAACTGAGATGAGTCAAGCAGAGGTTTCAGTTTGAAGAGGGTTCTATCTACCTCTAATTCACCTCCTCCTCGAGTACAACCCTGCTGCTTTCAACAGGAGCCTGGGATGTTCACTGGGATTCTCTCCCCCAATGAGTCCTGAATATTAATCCTTGTCTCCTCAGCCTGGTAAGACTTACTGGTAATTTTTTATTATTATTATTATTATTATCATTATTATTACTACTACTACTACTAAAACAAATTTATTTATACCCAATGCTATCATAAAGTGCTATGTAAGTTAGTCACAGGAACAACTGACTTTTATATTAGCAATTTTTCAAAGCATGCATCACTCATCATGCCAGAAGCTGGTAAACCACGGCACGTGGACCAAATCTGACCACTGCCTGTTTTTATTAGGACACATCCACGCTCATTCACTTGCTTACTGCCTATAACTACTTTTGCAGAGTTGAGTCACTATGATAAAGACCATACAGCCCACAAAATACAAAATATTTACTATGTGGTCTTTTAACAGAAAATATTTGCTGATTCTTGTTATATGCTAAACAAAGCAACCATAAAAAGTATTCTGGCCAGGAAAGTGTGGGTCAGTGGTTTAGCGTCAACCCATGCACCAGTTCGATTCCCAGTCAGGACACATGGCCGAGTTGCAGGCTCAAAGCCCGGCATGGGGCATGCAGGAGGCAGCCAATCGATGTTGATGTTTCTTTCTCATAGATGTTGCTATCTCTCTCTCCCTCTCCCTTCTTCTCTCTCTAAAATCAATAAAAACATTGGGGAAAAAAAGCATTCTGCCACTTCATACAAAATGTTTCTCCCAACTTCCCAAATTCAAAGTGTCAGTTTTGACACATTGCCATAGTCCAATTATCATTAGGTTCAATCACATACTAATACACATAGCCACTCCAATCACCACACACTCATGCAAGCACATGTAAAATTATTAAGGATTATCTTCTATATAATAAAAGCCTAAGCAACCATTACGGAAGAACGACCAGAATGACCGGTCGCTACAATGTGCACTGACCACCTGGGGGCAGACGCTCAAGGCAGGAGCTGACCCCTGGTGGTCAGTGTGCTCCCACATGGGGAGCACCACTCAGCCAGAAGCCGGGCTCACGACTGGCAAGCGCGGCAGCAGTGGTAGGAGCCTTTCCCGCCTCAATGGCAGTGCTAAGGAGCAGTAAGTTGAGTGGTAAGGAGCAAGGGGTCCCAGACTGCGAGAGGGCACAGGGTGAGCTGAGGGACCCTCCTCCCAGTGGATGAATTTCATGCATCGGGCCTCTAGTCCTATATAATAAAGAGCTAATATGCAAATAGTTGTCACACCTTTATACCATCACTACAGTTTGCCGACCACTGCTCTAGTCTATACTAATAAAAGGGTAATATGCTAATTAGACGAGACATCTTCTGGATGTCCTTCCAGACAAACCCACAGTGGCGGGGGCCAAGGCAGAGGCGGTTAGGGGCAATCAGGCCGGCAGGGGAGGGCAGTTAGAGGTGGTCAGGCCGGAAGCAGAGGGCAGTTAGGAGCGATCAGGCCAGTAGCGGGGGAGCAGTTAGGGGGTGATCAGGCCGGCAGGCAGAGGCAGTTAGGGCCTGCCAACAGGCAGGCAGGTGAGTGGTTAGAAGCCAGCGGTCCCAGATTGCTAGAGGGATGTCCGACTGCCAGTTTAGGTCTGATCCTGGCAGTCGGACATCCACCGAGGGGTCCCGAATTGGAGAGGGTGCAGGCCAAGCTGAGGGACCCCCCTCCCGTGCACGAATTTCATGCACTGGGCCTCTAGTATAAATATAAACCTAGAGATAGGAATGGGCAACGATGTACCTATGCTAGCAAAAAAAGAAGTCCTTATCTTTTTTGAGTGCTAGACTGAGATTGTGATGGGAAAAGTGATCTCTCCAGGGATACAGCAAACTCCCAGACAACAGTAAGTCAAGGTCATATTCCAATTGCAGGAGTCCACAAATGAACTCAGGGAAGACAAAGAACTAGATAAAGTGAAAAATAGGGTACCTAATTATCACTGAAAAGGAAAAATGTTATAACAAGCAGTTCAAGACTCTGGCCAGGTAGATTAGTTGGTTGGACTATCGTCCCATGCACCAAAAGGTTGTGGGTTCAATTCCTGGTCAGGACACATACCTAGATTACAGGTTTGATTTCCTGTCAGGGAGCATACAGATGCAACTGATCTATGTTTCTCTCTCTCTCTTAAATCAATAAAAACATATCCCTGGGGGAGGATTTAAATAAATAAATAAATAAATAAATAAATAAAAACAGAAAACACACAGCCAGCTAAGGAATCCCCGGAGGCAAATTAACTCTGAGACTGAGCTTAGTTACATTTTAGAATCCATAAATTTTTCCAGCCCACTGCTTTAATTGTTAAAGTGACTGAGTTTACCCCATTCTGCTCATCCACTTCTCCTTTCCACAAATACATTCTCCTGCCCATCTTGAATGTATACCTCCACTTTCACATTTTCAGTCAAAAATTGGCAAAGTGAAGTTGAAAAAAGAAAAAAAGAAACCCAATACAATGCAAAAAACTATTTGTTATGCAACTTTAGTATAATCAAGTACTACTTTAAATTATACCACTTATCTACACTAATAAAGGACAAAGATGCTAACTCACCATAACTTTGCTATGCCCAAGCCATGCCCACCAGCCAATCAGAGCGACTATATGCAAATTAACCCAACAAAGATGGCAGCCAGCAGCCACGGAGCTGGAGAAAGCAGGAGGCTTAGTTGCCCGGGCGATGGAGGAAGCCAAACTTCCCGCCTGCCCTGGCCAGCTGTGGCCTTGACTAAAGGCAACAAAGTTTCAATTATAGAAGCTAAATAAATCCCAGATACTGAAAAGGCAAGGGCTACGCCCTCCAACTTACCCCGGATCCTCCATTCAAGTATTCAAGTATCTCTTACCCAGCCTTAGCCATGTACTTGGCAAGGAGCTTCTTCCCGGAAGCCCAAGCCTCTGCTAGCCACACCTAGGATTTCTTTAAACTAACCAATGATAATCAAGGGTAGTGCACGCCATAGATATGACCACATCCTGTGTAACAAGACACCGACTTGCGCCTGGCGAATCGGCAGGGCCCACAGTCCTCTCTCCTCCCCTTACTCCAACCCCCCTATAAACCCCCTCTCCCCATAGAGCTCACTCTCTATCTGCTCCAGCCTCTACGTCGGCGAGTGTGGGGGGAGCTCGAGCTAGCCCGAATAAAGACTCTATTTGCTTTTGCATTGGACTCGGCTGGCTCCCTGGTGGTCTTCTGGTGATCCTGAAATCTGGGCTTACCAATACGTGCTTCCAGCCAGCCTCCACTGGGGGCTTGGGTGGCTGGGGGCCATGGCCAGCCTGCAAACAGCCATCAGCCCCTCACCCAGGCTGGCTGCTTTTCCAGAAATCGTTTATTC
>NW_006290769.1:130462-130883 GCF_000327345.1 Myotis davidii
CTTCCGCCCCTCACCCAGGCTGGTCAGGCAGCCCAGTAGGACCCCCACCCTAAAGAGCCTGTGGCCAGCCTGAAAACAGCCCTCTGGCCCTCACCCAGGCTGGCCAGGCACCCCAGTGGGAACCCCCACCCTGAAGGGTATGTGGCCAGCCTGAAAAGGGCTCTCAGCCCCTCACCCAAGCTGGCCAGGAACCCCAGCTTGACCCCCACCCCACCCTGAAGGGACTGTGGCCAGCCTGCAAACAGCAATCAGCCCCTCATCTAGGCTGGCCACACCCCCCTGGGGTGAAGGTCCCCACTGGGGGGCTTGACCACCTGCAAACAGCCCTCAGCCCCTCACCCAGGCTCACCAGTCACCCCAGCAGGACCCCCACCCTGGTCCAGGACACCCTTCAGGGCAAACCAGCCAGCCCCCACCCACG
>NW_006290769.1:130939-133008 GCF_000327345.1 Myotis davidii
TCTCCCGCCTCCTCAGCAGTGCTAAGGATGTCAGACTGCAGCTTAGGCCTGCTCCCCGCTGGCAAGTGGACATCCCCTGAGGGCTCCCGGGCTGCCGGAAGGATGTCTGACTGCCAACTTAGGCTCGATCCCCTGGGGAGCGGGCCTATGCCAGCAAGTGGACATCCTCCGAGGGGTCCCAGACTGCAAGAGAGCACAGGCAGGGCTGAGGGACCCCCCAAGTGCACAAATTTTTGTGCATCAGGCCTCTAGTATAAATAAATAATTACAATGCAATATGATACTAGTCTACTAATATACTCACAAGAGTATGAACAATGTAAAGACTTCCTTCTAGTACAGTGCCTAGTATATTAATAGATACCCACAAAATAAATAAATATTAAATAAGCACTTAAGAGCAGTTAAAAGTCCCCAGGTTATTGGGGTTTTTCCTTTGGCTTGTTTTTAAATATAGTACTTGCTTTTATATTTTTAAAAATTTCAACTTGCCAAACTTCTCAGCTGGTTGCCAGAACAGATGATGAGAAAGCAAAAGCTTAAGAATATTTTATATTAGAAGTATTTTGTAATAAAGCTACAAGCAAAGTTAATCAAACATTTCTCTAGCCAGATGTTCTAAGATTGACTTATAATTTGTTAAATATAAACCATATAGTACCAAGAATGTCTTATAATCTAATATATATTAAAATGGATCTTACCTGTTTTTTTAAGTTATCATTCAATTCTTTCAAAGCATCAAAAGAAGACCTTAGCCTCTTGCTTTCTTTGTTTTTATCCTTGAGAACCTCAGTTAAGTGTGCAACTTCTGCATCATGTTGCTAGGAGGGAAAAATATTTTATTTAAAAATTAGGTAAGGATTCCTTGTCACTAACAGTACTAAACATAAATTAAAAATTAGAACTCCTTGAATCAAAAGAACTTTAATCAGCATGTTTAAGCACACATGACTAATGTTGCAAATAATTTATAAAAACTGTATAGTCAATCAAAATACTAACCAAGCATTAATCGCAATTGTGAAATACCTATTAAAACATATTAAGCTGCAATAAAGCTTGTGCTCAGAAAAATCCACCACAGAAACTCAATGGAATTATTTTTATTTGACATCGCAGAATGGTAAAACAAAGAAAGATTTCAGATCCTTCCAAAGAGACTAATTAGTTTTTCATAGCTTTAAAGATTGAAATTTAACATTTAAGTTACCCTTAAGAAGTAGAAGAAATAGTCCATAGACAGAAAATAATTTCTTGTTCTCATAAAGTGGCTACAATTGTTTTACATCTCAAAAAATTAACATATATAATAAAATGTATCTGATGCTTTGACTCTCCTTAATCAGTTTTATAAATGATTCAAATCGATTTCCCCTCTAATTACATTTAGATGAGATAGCATGTTTTCAATTTAAAGTATGAATACTTATTGTTTCTTTCACCCCTTACTCTCTATTCTAATGTATTTGAAAAAGCAAGTTTACAAAGGAAAAAAAGTGAGTTTCTTTCTTTCAAGTAATCATATAGGCACCATTAAAATATAGCAAGTATCTTTATACTTAAAGCAACAGACAAATCTAAGGAGAAAACAAAAGAAAACACAAAAATAAAAGTAGGATGAGAGCTCTGAGATTCCAAGCATTCCTTCTTGTGAAACCATGTTTAAAAATTCAATCATCTGCAAAAATTAGGTTTATGTAATTTTATTATTACATTAAATGATTCCATAAATAACTTAAGATATAATCACAAATACACTTTTTTATACAATGTATTCCTGAGATGACGGTTGTTTCAATATTTGCAAATCAATTAATGTAATACATGAGATAAACAAAATGAGGACAAAAATCATATGATCATATCAACAGATACAGAAAAAGCATTTGACAAAATCCAACATCCATTTATGATTAAAAACTCTGAGCAATGTGGGAATAGAGGACACATACTTCAACATGATAAAAGCCATATATGACAAACCTGCAGTTAATATCCTACTCAACAGGGATAAACTTAAAACATTTCCCTTAAGATCAATAACAAGACAGGGATATCCACTTTCC
>NW_006290769.1:133057-140704 GCF_000327345.1 Myotis davidii
AAAGAAGAAATCAAAAGCATTCAAATTGGAAAGGAGGAAGTAAAGCTCTTTATTCCCAGATGACATGATATTGTACATAGAAAACCCTAAAGATTCCACCAAAAAACTACTAGAACTGATAAATGAATCCAGTAAAGTGGCAAGTTACAAAATAAACTTTCAGAAATAGTTACATTTTCATTCACCAATAATAAACTCTCGGAGAGGGAAACTAAGAAAACCATACCATTTACAATTGCATCAAAAAAAAAGTAAAATACCATACTACCCTGGCCTGTGGAAGAGAGTATTTCATGAAGTGTCTCAACCCTGTGCTGAGGTTTTAGACTTAGAAACAAACACCTCTGTACAGACAGATTTGTGGAGGGTGAGAATCAAGGCTAAGGTGTGTATTTTCTCTTATATGAATGGGAGAGAAAGAAGATGACTCAGGAAGCCACTGTAACAGTTCTTAGAAGCTGGGGCCGCTCATTGGCATATACACTACTCCTTACTGCAGGGCAATGTTCCACCTGGATCCAGTTGCAAAGTTTATTTGGAAAGTCGAAGGCCTCTCTTAGTCCTACTGGATTTGCAATGAGCCCTCTATGACCTTTTGCTTTGAGTGCTGTTTCCCTTTTATCAGAGGGTGGCACTGTATAAATTACTATTTTTCCCACAGCATATTCACTTGGATTGCATTATAAATAAAGGAAGGAGAGGCTGCATATTGAGCAGAAGTCACCATTCAAGGATAAAGTGGGCTTCCTATATACTTCTAAACTGCTTTAATAGAAGTATTCAAATCTCTTGAATAGTGAGCTGGAAAGGCTACAGGAGAAAAGGGATTTCTGTTTTCATTAGAAAATTTTATGATTAAGGAAACCTTTAAAAACTGATCTCATGAATTGTGGTGCTCATGTGGCTTTAGTTGTTTGTTGCTTTCCTTAATGAATGAGACTCATTACTATTCAGCAGTAAAAAAAAAAGTATCTCTTATCCATTGAGAAGCATGGAGGGACCTGGAGTATATAACACGAAGTGAAATAAGTCAGTCAGAGAAAGACAAGTATCACATGATCTCACTTATATGTGGACTCTAAGTAACAAAATAATCTGATGAACCGAGTGGATCCAGAGACATGAAAGCATGGAACAGAGTGCAGAATCTCGGAGGGAAGGTAGGGGAGGGTGGGTGGGAGGGAGGTAATCAACAAAGGACCTTGTATGCATATATGCATGGCCAATGGGGCGGTGAGGGCCTGGGGAGGAGAGTGGGGGCGGGGTGGTGGGGGTCAATACGGGGGAAGGGGAAGAATCAAAAAAATATGACTAAGTGTCAAGAAAAATACCAACTCTTAGATGATCCAGATATTGAATTTTTAACTGTGTTTCATGAAGTAACTGTAAATAAATGCAAAGGGAAAGACAGAAATTCTCATGAGAAAAATTTAAAAGTTTTCAAAAGAACATAACTGGGAATTTCAGAACTTTATCATACCAGCATTAAAAAATTTATTAGTTGAGCTCAATAGGGACATAGAAATGAAAGAAGAAAGAGTGAATATAAAGACAGCTAAACAAACATAAAATCTGAAGAACACAGTTCTGGGGTCCAACCCCAGCAGGTCCAGGGGTCCCCAAAGGTGTGGATGGAGTCGGCGAAGAAGGAATGACACGGAGACAGCGTTCAGTTGAACAGCAGCCTAGCCAGGATCTCTAGCCAGGATCTCCAGCCAAGTTCTGGTCTGGATCTCCAGCGAAGTTCTGATAAGGATCTCCAGCGAAGTTCTGGTTAAGATCTCCAGCCAGGTTCTGTGTCCATGTTCTCTTGCTAGGTTCTCCAGGTTCTCCAGCCAGGTTCTGTAGCCATGTTCCCTCGCTAGGTTCTCCAGCCAGGTTCTGTCAAGGTTCTCCAGCCAGGTTCAGTCACCAGGTTCTAGTCAGGTTCTCTTGCCATGTTCTATCCAGGTTCTGTAGCCAAGTTCTGTCTCTAGGATCTTAAGCCAGGTTCTCTCACTAGGTTCTGTTGCCAGTTTCTGTCCAGGATCTTTTGCCATGTTCTCTCCAGCGAAGTTCTTCTGTCTCTAGGTTCTGTGTAGGTTCTGTGTCTAGGTTCTGTCTTCTAAGTTGTGTGTAGGTTCTAAGTTCTGTCTCTCGTTGTCTTGTTGCATCTGTATTTATACCAGTTGATTCTAATCCTATCAATCTCTATTCCAAAGGTTAGGGCGTTTCTTATCTCCATTCCAGGGAGTAAAGATTATGTACTTAAGCATGATTGTTCGTAGTTAAAGTGATTAATTACCCGCCTGGCAGTTAAGAGGTTTTATTCCCTCCTTAACTTCAGGGGGAAAATCTCTACCTGGGGAAACAACCTTTCTCGGAGAGGTGACCTTGGTTAAAACACATAGTGCCAAGAAGGTGAGCAAACATATTAAGAACAGTATGCCATATATGCCAGGTCCCTTGAAAACAGCAAGGATGGACCGGCTCCTGGCAACACAGAAGAAAAAAAATGAGGAAAAGGGAACTAAGCTTCAGAAATCTGTGGAGTAATCTATCTATACTAATAAAAGGATAATATGCTAATTAGATAGGATAGACTGGACGTCTTCCGGACGTCCTTCTGGACAAAGCTGCAGTAGCTGCAAGGGCCAAGGAGGGCTGGCGGCCGGCAGTGGCAGCAGCAGTTGGGTGATGGGACGGCGCCATCCCCTCATCAGCCCGGTCACCTCCCACAGAGGGAGGCCAGACTGCAGCTTAGGCCTACTTCCCCTGGGGAGCGAGCATAAGCCATCAGTAGGACATCTCCTGAGGGCTCCCAGAATGTGAGAGGGGTCAGGCCAGCCTGAGGGACCGCCCTCAGTGCATGAATATTTGTGCACCGTGCCTCTAATATATAATAATAAAAGGTTAAAATACTAATTAGACCAGATGTCTTCCAAACATCATTTCGAAGAAGCCGGGGCCTGAGGGAAGTCAGCCTGGCTCCCGGGTGCCTGCAGGCGGCCCAGGGAAGCCAGCACAGGTCCTGGGTGCCTGTGGGCGGCCCAGAGGAAGACAGCCAGAGTTCCGGGTGCTGCGGGTGGCCCAGGGAAGAAGGCAGCCCTGGAGAAGCCAGCCCAGGTCTCAGGTGCCTGTGGGCAGCCCAGGAGAAGCCAGCCAGGGTCCCAGGTGCATGCAAGAGGCTGGGGGAAGCCAGCCCAGGTCTCGAGTGCCTGCAGGTGGCCCAGGGGAAGCCAGCCCTGTTCCCAGGTGCCTGCAGGCGGCCGAAGAAAGCCAGCCCAGATCCTGGATGCCAGTGTCGGCAGCCGGGAGAAGGAAGGCCTACTCTTTTTTTTTTAAATGGTTTCAGAGAGGAAGGCAGAGGGAGAGAGAGAGAAACATCAATGATGCGAGAGAATCATTGATCAGCTGCCTTCTGCATGACCCCCACTGGGAATTGAGCCCGCAACCCAGGCATGTGCCATTGACTGGAATCGAACCTGGGACCCTTCAGTCCAAAGGCCAACACTCTATCCACTGAGCCAAACCAGTTAGGGCAGGAAGGCCTATTCTTGCATGAATTTTTGTGCATCAGGTCTCTAGTAATAATAATAAAAACATAATATGCAAATTGACCGAATGACCAAACAGCAAAACGACCATCCAGATGACCTTCTGGACGACCACGCAATGACACCCACTGGCACCAGGCCAGTCAAGGCGGGTGCGATGCAATTGGTCGGGGGCCCAACCATCACCGCATGATCACCCTGCAGAGGGAGGCCGAGGCCACTGGCCAAAAGGGCAATCAATCAATCCGGGGGCCCCACAATCACCCCAAAGAGGGAGGCCAAGGCCACCGACCGGTAGGCTGCAGCAGGTGGGCAGCCATCCCTCTGTGGGGTGCAATTGATCACATGATCACCCTGCAGAGGGAGGCCCAGGCCACTGCCTGTCGAGGCAATCGATCAACCGGGGGGCTCCACGATCGCCCTAAAGAGGGAGGCCTAGGCCACCAACTGGTGGGCTGTGGCGGGTGGGCGGGACCTCCCTCTGGGGGCATGATCGATCGCATGATCGCCCTGCAGAGGGAGGCCCAGGCCACTGGTCAGCGGAGCAATCGATCAATCAGGGGGCCCCATGATCACCCCTACAGAGGGAGGCCTAGGCCACTGACCAGTGGGCTGCAGCGGGTGGCCAGGACCTCCCTCTGTAGGGGTGATCCATTGCAGATCCCCGTCAGGTGGGCAGGGCCTGCCTCTTTGGGTGAATCAATAGCGGAGCCCCACAATCGATTGCCCCAAACAGGGAGGCCCGGGATACCCCATGGCGGTGCTGTGGCAAGAGGACAGGGCCTTACTCTGCGGGGGCGATTGATCACGGGGCTCCTGGACTGTGAGAGGGCACAGGTCAGGCTGAGGGATGCACCCTAAGTGCACAAATTTTGTGCACCGGGTCTCTAGTAGTAATAGTAAAAAGCCTAACATATGAGTAATTGGAAATCCAAAAGAAGAAGAAAAAGTACTAGGAATGAAAAAAAAAATATTTGAAGAAATATTTCTTTTTTTCTCTTAAATATATTTTATTGATTTTTACAAAGAGGAAGGGAGAGGGATAGTTAGAAACATCGATGCAAGAGAAACATCGATTAGCTGCCTCATGCACACCTCCTACTGGGGAGGTGCCCGCAACCAAGGTACATGCCCTTGACCAGAATCAAACCTGGGACCTTACAGTTCGCAGGCCGATGCTCTATCCACTGAGATAAACTGGTCAGGGCAAGAAATATTTCTTACTAGGAGAAAGAAAAATATTTGGTTACAAACTTCCAAAATTTGGTGAAAAACATAAATTTACCAATTCATGATGCTCAGTGAACCCCAAGCAGGATAAAATCAAACAAAAGCATAGGGATAAGTACCTTTGGAGAGAACCAAGATGGGAACATAGGCAAATAACTATACTCGCCACCTCCCATAACCACATCAAAATTACAGTTAAAATACAGAACAATCATCATGCAGAACTGCCTGAAAGCTGACTGAACGGAAATCCTACAACTAGAGAAGTAAAGAAAGCACGTTGAGACTTGTAGGAGGGATGGAGGCACAGATGGTGCTGGTCCAACACACACACACGTGCTGTTTTTTTAATTCGGAGGGATATAGTCTCTGTGGAAGCCACCCCGTGAGGAACAAGAGGTCGCATCCCCACACCAGACTGCCAGCACAGGGTTCCAGAGCTGGAAAAAGAAGCTCCCATAACTACAGGCTATAAAAAACAGTGGAGATTGGGGCTCAGTGACAAGGAGGCAGCTGGAGGCCTAGCTATTCCTCTTAAAGGGCCAGCACATGAACTGAACTTACAAAGTTCCTCTGAGCCCTAGTGCCAGAAGAGGCTCTAGGGCAGCGGTTCTCAACCTGTGAGTTGTGACCCCTTTGGCGGTCGAAAGACCCTTTCACAGGGGTCGCCTAAGACTATCCTGCATATCAGATATTTACATTACAATTCATAACAGTAGCAACATTACAGTTATGAAGTAGCAACAAAAATAATTTTATGGTTGGGTCACAACATGAGGAACTGTATTTAAAGGGCCAGAAGGTTGAGAACCACTGCTCTAGGGGACCCAGCAACATACAGGGAGGAACTGGATTGTCTGGCATCAGGGCAGAAATTCCAACTCCCAGATGGAGGTGATTGCAGGGTCATTGTTGCTATGCTGGAAACTCTCTGGTTACAGGTCTGACTGGTAGCCATATCCATTTGCTCTGCCCTGGTGATTCCCTAAGACTCCGTCCCATCCAATTTGCAGCCCAACGAACATGTTTGCAGCAGCTTTTGCTTATGAATGGCCTGTCCTTGCTCAGGCTTCAGACTTTGCTAAACTCTCTCAAAAAAGCTACAGCTGGGTAAATGTGCTCCAAACTTATGGGGAAAAAAAGGCTCAAGACCCTGAACTAGCATGAGCCTGCCTTGCTTCATAGCTGGGCCACGCCTGGGCACCTCCAAGCCCAATACAAATAGCACCTGTTGGCTGGCCCCAGGCAATGGCTGACTTTGCACCTCTCTAGAGGTCCTAGAGCCAGTGTACCTGTAGGACAGCTTCAGATCATACCAGAGTACAACTCTACACATCCACAAGTGACACACTCAAGGGCAGGCTCAATGAGCACCAAAGCCCCATTGAAGCAAGTCCTACTCCATAGAGTGTTTCCTGCACAGCAGATTGCCCACTGGAGCCATAACTAGTCCTCACAGCCATTTGGCCTGGATGTCAATTCCTCCCAATGACTGCCAACAGCAATCAAGGCTCAACTACAAGACTGTGTACACAGCCAACAAAGGGACATACCTGGAGTGCCCAGCTCACATGACTTGGGAGACCGAGCCACTGGCCCCTATCGGACAACTACTACACAAGGACACTCTATCAATTCCAGGAGACACAGCAGGTCTACCTAACACAGGGAAGCAGACTAAATGGGGAGACAAATAACATGTAACAAATGAAAGAAATGGAAGCAAGCAAACTTTAGGATACAGAGTTCAAAACGATACTTATAAGGTTACTCAAGGATCTTAGTGAGAAATTCAAAATCATGCAAAAGGATCAGTCAGAAATTAAGCATACACTAACTGAAATAAAGAATTGTTTACAGGGATTTAGCAGTAGAGTAAAGGAGTCTGAGATTCAATTTAATGATGTGGAATATGAGGGACCAAAAAACACCCAATCAGAAGAGGGGAAAAGGAGAATCCAAAAATATGAAGATAGTATAAGAAAAGTCTGGGACGGAGAAACTAAGATGGTGGCATAGGTAAACACCGGGAAATTGCTGCCTCCCACAACTTCAAAAATACAACGAAAAGACAAAACCGGCATCATCCAGAACTACAGGAAGGCTGGCTGAGTGTAAATTCTACAACTAGAAGAAAAGAGAAAAGCACACTGAGACTCAGAAGAGTTGCGGAAGTAAAGTGCAATGGTACGGAGGCTCAAGCACGCATGGAAAGGGGCTGGTATCTGAGGACGTGGCTGTCTTTTTGAATCAGGAGGGAGTCACAAGCTCTCGTCTGCTCGGAACTCCGGTTCCGGGAAGTCTCTGGGGACCCAGGACTCATACGGGAAGAAACGACTGTCTGGCAGCAGGCAGAACTCTGAACTTCAGGGTGGCTTTCCCTCAGAGGTGCTTGCAGCAATTATCGGGACACTGAGACGCGCAGCCCCTTAGGGCAGAGCTGAGGACCAGCCATAGATGCTTGCTCCACCCATTGATTCCCTGAGACCCCGCCACACCCAGGCTGCGGCAGAGGCTTTTGCATATGAATGGCCTGGCCCTTTGCAAACTGAAAATGATCTAAAAAATTGCAGCTGGGCCAGACAGACCCAGAACTTCCAAGAGAAGGCCCAAGGCCCCACAGCAGCTTGCACTGCGTCACACCTGGGTCTCATCAGGTCACCTCCAAACTCCAAAAAAGGAAGGGGAATCTGCAGTCCTCTTCATAGCTCCTGCTGGGTAACCTCCAAGAGCCAGTGTACCCAGTGGTCAGAGGGGGACCATCCGGATTACAACTCCTCAGATCCATAAGGGGCACACCCAGGGGGCAGACTCAGTGAGCACCAAAGCCCCACTGAAGCAAGTCTTGCCCCCAAAGGGCCTCTTCCCCACAGAAGTTCTC
>NW_006290769.1:142291-143162 GCF_000327345.1 Myotis davidii
CCTTACATGTTCAGGAAGCACAGAGACTCCGAAACAAGAGGACCCCAAAGAGGCCCACACCAAGACACATCATAATTAAAATGCCAAAGGCTAGAGGAGAAACCAAGATGGCAGCATAAGTAAACACCTAAAATTGCTGCCTCGCACTTCAAAAATATAACTAAAAGACAAAATTTGAGAGTAACCTTATAAGTATGGTTTTGAACTCTGTATCCTAAAGTTTGCTTGCTTCCATTTCTTTCATTTGTGACATCATCCAGAACCACAGGAAGGCTGCCTGAGTGGAAATTCTACAACTAGAAGGAAAGAGAAAAGCACACTGAGACTCAGAGGAGGTGCAGAAGTAAAGTGCAGAGGTACAGAGGTGCACATGGAAAGGGCTGGCAAATGAGGACGCAGTTGTCTTTTTCAATCGGGAGGACTCAAAAGCTCCCAACTGATCTGAACTCCAGTTCCAGGCGAGTCTCTGGGGACCCAGATTCATACCAGGAGAAACTGGACTGTCTGGCATAGGGCGGAACTCGAGGGCGGCTTTCTCTCAGAGGTGCTTGCAGCGATTACCGCAAGACACTGAGACCGGGGCCTCTTAAGACAGGGCTGAATATCAGCCATAGCTGTCTGTCCCACCCTGTTGATTCCCAGAGACCCCGCCCCACCCAAGCTGTGCTCAGAGGCTTTTGTATATGCATGGCATGGCCCTTTGCAATCTAAAATTATCTAACAAACTGCAGCTGGGTCAGAGAGACCCAGAACATCCAAAAGAAGGCCCAAGGACCCACAGCAGCTTGCACTGCTTCACAGCTGGGCTCCTACTGGGTAGCCTCTGGCAGAGACTAAATTAGCACCTCCTTAGAGATCCAAGAGCCAGTGT
>NW_006290769.1:143922-148095 GCF_000327345.1 Myotis davidii
AACAGTTCAGTTTTTCACCACTGAGTATGCTATTAGGTAAGGCTTTGTCTTATGTGGTCTTATAGGTTGAGGTACTTTCTTTCTATGATCACTTCACTGAGTGTTAATCATATAGGGATGTTGGATTTTGTCAAATGCTTTTCTCTGAATCTATTGATATGATCATTCAATTTTTACTTTTATTTTGTTAATGTGGTATTTCACATCTATTTGTGTGTTTTGCCATCTTTGCACAACTGCAATTATATGAACAATAAAGATTTCATTGAAGATAATAATAAAATAAAATAAAATGCCAAAGGCTAAAGATAAAGAGAGAATCTTAAAAGTAGAAAATGAAAAGCAGTTAGTTTCAAGGGAGTGCCCATATGACTGTCAGCTGATTTCTCATCAGAAACTTTGCAGGCTAGAAGGGAGTAGCAAGAAATATTCAAAATGATGATTAGCAAGGACCTACATCCAAGATTATTCTACCCAGCAAAGCTCTCATTTACAATTGAAGGTCAGAGAAACAGCTTCCCAGACAAGAAAAAGCTAAAGGAGTTCATCACCACCAAACAAGTAAGACATGGGAGGAGGAGGATGAAGAGGAAGAAGGGGAGGAGGAGGACGGAAGGAAAAGGGATAAAAATTATGAATAATAAAATGGCAATAAATACATATCAATAATTGAATCTAAAAATCAAAATAAATGAACAAGAAATCTAATGAACAAAATAAACTGGTGAATAAAATAAAATCAGAGGCATAGAACAGACTGATCAATCTCAGATGGAAGGAAGTAGGGGGGCGGGAAGAGATTAACCAAATATCTTACCTATGGACATAGACGGTAGGGAGGTGAAGGCCTGGGGCAAGTTGGGAACCCAGTGGAGGGGGGCAATGGGGAGAAAATAGGGGCCATCTGTAATAATATCAACAATAAAGATTTTTTTCATGGACTGACATATTTCGGGTGGAAAGGTGTGTGGAGGTGCAGGAGGAGACTGGAAAAAAATCGTACACCTATGGATGAGGGGGCAAGTTGGGAACCCAGTGGAGGGGGGCAATGGGGAGAAAATAGGGGCCATCTGTAATAATATCAACAATAAAGATTTTTTTTTAAAGCATAGGGAGATACAGCATAATTGACTTGCTGCTAAAAAAGCAAAGATATAGAAAAATCATGTAATGATTCTATTTACATGACATTTTCGGAAAGGCAGGGACAAAATAAAGATCAGTTGTTTTCAAGGATTGAGACTGGGGGAATAGGGATAACTACAAAGCAGCATAAGGAAACTCGGAGTGCTGAAATTATTATCTTGATTATGGTGGTGATTATAAGACTTTTAAAACAGAATTTTACGCTATATGTTATACATACAGGAACGTATCTCTTGATATGAAATAAAGAAGGCTACAATACAACCTATATAACATTCTTGACATAAACATTTAATCTGAATATAATCATTAGGAAACAATAGGCAAATCCAGAATAAGACATACTCTCTAACAGCAGTCGCCAACCAGTGGCCCACTGGTGATCCGCGGAACACTGGTGATCGATGAGGTCCAAAAGGTTGGCAACCACTGGTTTAAGGAAACCTTTGGAGCAGCTGTGGCCAACCAGTGGTCTCCAGACCACTGGTGGTCCATGAGGTCTGAAAGGTCGGTGACCGCTGCTCTATAAGAATACTGGCCTGGCCCTGATCGGTTTGACTCAGTGGATAGAGCGTCGGCTTGCGGACTCAAGGGTCCCAGGTTCGATACCGGTCAAGGGCATGTACCTTGGTTGCGGGCACATACCCAGCGGGACGTGTGCAAGAGGCAGCTGATCGATGTCTCTCTCTCACTGATGTTTCTAGCTCTCTATCCATCTCCCTTCATCTCTGTGAAAGATCAATAAAATGTATTGAAAAAAAAAAAAAAAAGAATACTGGCCTGAAGCCTTCAAAGAAAAGTCTCTCAAAAAACAAAAATAGTAGAGTTGACTGCTTTAGATTAGAAGATAGCACCAAGATATAAAAATGAAACATAATGCATGAATTATGTCCAGTTTCTTGATCCAAATATATAACAAAAGAAGCAATAAAAGACATTTTGAAAAACAAGTGGGAAAGTGAGTGTGAATTGTACATTAAATTAAATTACTTAATTAGTATTAATTTCCTAATATGATAATAGTATAGAGAATATACTTATTGTTAGGGAATACACACTTCTAAAAATAAGTACAATCTATAATACTAAGGACATTTTTAGGGGTGCTATGTCATGATTTTTGCAAGTTACTAATAAATCATCCAGGAAAAAAAAAATGTGTGTGTGTGAAAGTGGTTGGGAAGAAAAAAATAAAGCCTCTGTGGCAAATGCTAAAAAAAAGTGGATCTACATTAAGAGGAAAAAGAGAAACTCTAAAATCAAATGCTACAGTTACCTCCTTCATAATCTGAAATCTTGTAAGAACTTCTTCTTCCACACCTTTGATTTTGCTCAAGGCAGTTTCATGTCTGAACAGCAGTTCTTCTCTTTCAACTAAAAAATGTTCTCGCTTCTGAAGTTCTTCAGCAAATTCCTGTTGTGCTGCAGTTTCACACTGAATCAAAACGTAAGATTTAAAAATGTGTTTTAAAAAGTACATTGACAAATTCTATAAATTATATTTACAAAAATTACAGAATAATCAAATGGTACCAAGCAAAATCTGGATTATGGTAATAATTAGACTAGTACAGCAGCAAGTAAACTTGCACAGAAATTTTAATTTTCTATAAAATGACATGATACTATAGTGAGATACTCCTATGGTAACTCAAAAGAATTTGGGGTAGGAAACCAACATGGCGGCATAGGTAAACACCAGAAATTGCTGCCTCGCACAACCACTTCAAAAATACAACTAAAAGACAAAATAGACATCATCCAGAACCACAGGAAGGCTGGCTGAGTGGAAATTCTACAACTAGAAGGAAAGAGAAAAGCACTGAGACTCAGAGGAGGTGCGGAAGTAAAGTGCAGAGGTACGGAGGCGCACGCCGAAAGGGCTGGCGGCTGAGGACTCGCCACACGTGGAAAGAGCTTGTGGCTGAGGACGCGGCGCACGTGGAGAGGGCTGGCAGCTGAGGACTTGGTTGTCTTTTTCAATCAGGAGGGAGTCTCAAGCTCCTGACTGCTCTGAACTCCACTTCCAGGTGAGTCTCTGTGGACCCAGATTCATACGGGGAGAAACTGGACTGTCTGGCATTAGGCAGAACTTGAGGGCAGCTTGCTCTCAAAGGTGCTTGCAGTGATTACCGGGAAACTGAGACGCGGGGCCTCTTAGGGTAGGACTGGGGAGCAGCCATAGCTGCTTGCTCTGCCCTGTTGATCTGCTGAGACCCCGCCCCACCCAAGCTGTGCTCAGAGGCTATTGTATATGCATGGCATGGCCCTTTGCAATCTAAAATTACCTAACAAACTGCAGCTGGGTCAGAGAGACCCAGAACATCCAAAAGAAGGCCCAAGGACCCACAGCAGCTTGCATTGCTTCACAGCTGGACCTCATCTGGGCACCTCCAAACCTCAAGCCGGAAGAAGAATCTGCAGATCTCTCCGTAGCTCCTGCTGGGTAGCCTCAGGCACAGGCTAAATTAGCACCTCCTTAGAGATCCAGGAGCCAGTGTACCCAGTGGTCAGAGTGGGACCATCCAGATGACAACTCCTCAGATCCATAAGGGACACACTCAGGGGGCAGACTCAGTGAGCACCAAAGCCCCACTGAAGCAAGTCTTGCCCCAGAAGAGTGACCCCAGCTCAGAAGTACTCCCACTGCAGACACAGGTGATTCTATAGCCAATTGCCCTGGAGGTCAATTCCTCCCAGTGCTGCCTACAACAATCAAGGCTTAACTACTACAAGAAAGTGCACAAAGCCCACAAAGGGGTCCACCAAGAGTGTCTACCTCAGGTAATTTGGGGGGTGGGGGCCACTGGGCCCTATAGGACACCTAGCATACAAAGCCACTCTGCCAACACAGGGAAGCATAAAAAATGCGGAGACAAAGGAACAAGTCACAAATGACAGAAATGGAGGAAAGCAAACTACTGGATATAGAGTGCAAAACCACACTTTTAAGGTTTTTCAAGAATTTTCTAGAAACTGCCAAATAAACTTAATGAGATCTATAAGAAATCTAATGAGCCCCTCGAA
>NW_006290769.1:149111-153399 GCF_000327345.1 Myotis davidii
GTGTGCAGGAAGAGATTGGATAAAGAAAGATCTTACACCTATGGATGGGGACAGTGGGGGGTGTTCGGGTGAGGGCCTGGGGTGGGCTGGGAAGCGGGTAGAGGGGAGCTATGGGGTGAAAAAAGAGGAAAAAATGTAATAATCTGAACAATAAAGATTTTTAAAAAAACAAAAATGAAAAAAAAAAGTTCCTTATATTAAGAACGGTTTCTAAATGTTATTAATGCCTCTTTTAAGAACATATACTTATAACATTATTTACTTTTAATTAGTTTTTATAGTATATTTAATGATTTTAATATGTTTTCTAAATTGAATTATCCTTGAATGTGGCCACAAGGCATTATTCTCTTAATATACTTTTTGATTTAGTTTTTATTCTTTTATTTTGAATGTATACATTTTATTGTTATGCTTTCTACATATATACATTTATAAAAATTCCTATGTGTAAAAAAAAAAAAAAGGAATTTGGGGTCCAAAATTACAGTATTATACCGAATTCACCCCCTATCCAATCCAGCTTAAATTCCATGCTCCACTCAACTTAACAGTCCACTTTTTTACCTATATTCTCCATTCTGTTATGTTGGGCTAAAAGACCCAAACCCTGAACTAAAGCACTAACTGCCTTCCCTACCCCAGTGGTACACTGCTAAATACTACTGGAGAAAAATCACACACCATGAAAAGCAGTACCATTGTGAATGTATTGTCTCACATTTCTAATGCAGTCTAGAAATATTATTTATATTTTCATGGTTGGCTTTTTCTTTCCCATTCTCCACAGTGTCTATTTCAAACCTTCTCCACTCTTTTCTTTGAACATATCACCTTCTATGTCCTTCAGTGCAGACAGCCTCATTTCTAACTTCACAGGGAAAATAGAAGCCGAAGAAATCATCAACCCCCTGCCCTCAAGACACATTTCTCCATCACTCCCTATTATAAAATAGGCTCAGGATCTCACTGCCTTCTGCCTTCTTGTGAAGATTACTAGTCTGAGTATTCCTCTAATATTTATGACATCTTCCATCTCATATGAAATGAAATCTCTTGACCCCACCCAACTTATCTCTTCCCCTTCAGAAACTTCTTTAAAACTGTGTCTACATTTGTTGAGCCCTCCTCTTTACCTCTCAATCACCCCTGAATTTATTTTAATCTGGCCTCATCCTTTGTTCACCTATTGAAATGACTTACCTATTACAAAATCTGAAGGTCACTTTTCATCCATTTTATTTAATTTTATTGAATCCTCAACAATGTTTTATATTATTGTCCCTTTCTTCCAACTTAAAATACTATTTCATCAGTTTCCACATTCTCCTGGTTTCCCACATCCCTCTCTGTCTCCTCTGCAGGCTCTGTTTCATCTCCTGTCCTTTAATTACTAATGTTCCTCAGGCTTTGGACTTCAGCCATTTTCTTTCTCAGTTTTCACATACTCTCTGCTTTGTTCCATCCACACAATGGCCAATTTCACCCAACCTACAACTACTCAGCTCTTTCTCTAAGCTCCAAATTAAAGTCCAAACAGCCTATTTAACATATCCACCTATATGCTTTCAGGTAACAAAAATAAACATGTCTAAAACTGAGTTCAATTAGCAACCAGGGAAATGGAAATCAACACTACCATGATCAGCAATAAAAACAAAATATTGCCATCCACAACAACATGGATCGAGAGGGTATTGTTCTAAGTGAAATAAGTCAGACAAAGAAAAATACCACATGATTTCACTAATATGTGGGGGTTTTTTAGAAAATCAAAAAAAAAAGAAAGAAAATAAAACACAATTAGATTCATAGAAACAAAGAACAACTGATGGTTGCCAGAGGGGAGGAAGGTGGAGGGATGGGTGAAAATAGTGAAAGGCAATACAGTCAACAATAGTGTGATTAACTTTGCAACTTTACTTGACTTAGTGTGCTGAGCATACCACAATGTATATAAAAATATCGAATCACTATGTTGAAACTAATAATATTGTGTACCAACTATACTTTAATAAAAAATACTTTAGCCAAGCCAGCGTGGCTCAGTGGTTGAGATTCAAACTATGAACCAGGAGGTCACAGTTTTGATTCCCAGTCAGGTTATATGCTCGGGTTGTGGGCTCAGTCCCCAGCAGGCAGGAGGCAGCTGATCAATGATTCTCTCTCATCACTAATGTTTCCATCTCTCTCTCCCTCTCCTTTCATCTCTGAAACCAAGAAAAAATGTATTTTAAAAATTGCTTTAAAACATCCACAATGAAATATCACTTTAATCCCACTAAAATGGCTAGAATCAAAAAGACAAAATAACAAATGTAAAGAATGAGGAGAAACTGGAATCCTTGTTCACTGCTGAGAATGTAAAATGATGTAGTCACTTTGGAAAACAGTCTGACAGTTCCTCAAAAATTTAAACATACAGTTACCATATGACCCTGTAACTTCACTCCTAAATATACACACAAGAGCAAAACTTAAAACATGAATGTTCATAGCCACAATACTCACAATAGTCAAAAAGTGGAAACAACCCAAATGTACATGAATTGATGATTTGATTAAAAAAAAAAAATAGAGTCCAGACAGCGTTGCTTAATGGTTGAGCGTTGACCTATGAACCAAGAGGACACAGTTTGATTCTTGGTCAGGGCACATGCCTGGGTTGCAGGCTCAATCCCGCTGGCAGCCAAATCAATCAATGATTCTCTCTCATCATTGATGCTTCTATCTCTCTCTCCCTCCCCCTTCTTCACTGAAATAAAAATATAAAGAGAAGAAAAAATGGCAGCCAAATAGGCAGAGATGTAATGCACCTCATCCCCGGGCCAGACGGGAAATCTAAATCAGAGAACACCTGGAATTAAATTAGGCACAGCTGAGGAGGCAACTACACCAAGAAAGGGCAGAAAATACCTGAAGACCGGTAGGAAGAGTGGCAAGGGCTCTAGAGGGGCAGCAGGCCACCAGGCCACTGAATCGAGAGGGAGAGGAGGAAGCTGCATAAGGGAGTAGCAGTTCCCTCAGAAAAATAGATGCCCAGCCCAGGCTGAGCTCCAAAACCATGGCCCTTGGCGGCGGGTATAACATCCAACTGTGAAAAGGAAAAGCCATAGAGCTGCTGGCTGCTGGGGAGTCTGGACCCAAGACCACAGTAGTGAAAGGGTATGCCAGGAGGGGAAGGCTGCGCCAGAGGGGAAAGCTGCACAGGGCTGGGGGAAGAGAAAGCCATAGATTCATTGTTTTTTATTTTGTTTTTTTCAGGGCTTATTCTTTATTTTTTTTATTAATATTTTTTAATTAGAGTATAGTTTTAGGTGCACAACCCAGTGATTGGACATTTATGTAACTTACAAAGTAGTAATCCTGATAAATCTAGTACCATCAAACACCATACAGAGTTATTATAATACTAGAGGCCCAGTGCACAAAAATTTGTGCACTGGGGGGGGGGGTCCCCTTAGCTGGCCTGTGCCCTCTCGCGGTCTGGGACCACCCCTTGGGGGATGTCCACCTGCTGGCTAGGCCCGCTCCCTGGGGGACTGGGCCTAAGCTGGCAGTCAGACATCCCTCTGTCAGCCTGGGAACCCTCGGGGGATGTCCACTTCCAGCGGGGAACAGGTCTAAGCTGCAGTCGGACATTCTTAGCGCACATGATTTCACTAATATGTGGGGGTTTTTTAGAAAATCAAAAAAAAAAGAAAGAAAATAAAACACAATTAGATTCATAGAAACAAAGAACAACTGATGGTTGCCAGAGGGGAGGAAGGTGGAGGGATGGGTGAAAATAGTGAAAGGCAATACAGTCAATAGTAGTGTGATTAACTTTGCAACTTTACTTGACTTAGTGTGCTGAGCATACCACAATGTATATAAAAATATCGAATCACTATGTTGAAACTAATAATATTGTGTACCAACTATACTTTAATAAAAAATACTTTAGCCAAGCCAGCGTGGCTCAGTGGTTGAGATTCAAACTATGAACCAGGAGGTCACAGTTTTGATTCCCAGTCAGGTTATATGCTCGGGTTGTGGGCTCAGTCCCCAGCAGGCAGGAGGCAGCTGATCAATGATTCTCTCTCATCACTAATGTTTCCATCTCTCTCTCCCTCTCCTTTCATCTCTGAAACCAAGAAAAAATGTATTTTAAAAATTGCTTTAAAACATCCACAATGAAATATCACTTTAATCCCACTAAAATGGCTAGAATCAAAAAGACAAAATAACAAATGTAAAGAATGAGGAGAAACTGGAATCCTTGTTCACTGCTGAGAATGTACAATGA
>NW_006290769.1:156787-157685 GCF_000327345.1 Myotis davidii
AGAGCTCCACTGTAGGAGCACACTGACCACCAGGGGGCAGCTCCTGCATTGAGCGTCTGCCCTCTGGTGGTCAGTGTGTGAAATAGTGACCAGTCATTCCCAGTGGTTCTGCTGTGAGCGTAAATTTACATATTACCCTTTTATTATATAGGATTATTGACACTATTTCCTATGCTGTACTTTACATCCCCATGACTATTCTATACCGGCTAATTTGTACTTCTTGTTTTTTAATTCTTACTGTTAACTGTATTACATATGCCCCCTTAATCCCTCATTGTCCTCTCCTAACCCTCTCCTATGCTCCAGTCCAGGCCTTCACCTCCCTATTACCTGTGTCCATTGGTTATGCTTATATGCATACATTTTCATCTCTGAAACCAAGAAAAAATGTATTTTAAAAATTGCTTTAAAACATCCACAATGAAATATCACTTTAATCCCACTAAAATGGCTAGAATCAAAAAGACAAAATAACAAATGTAAAGAATGAGGAGAAACTGGAATCCTTGTTCACTGCTGAGAATGTAAAATGATGTAGTCACTTTGGAAAACAGTCTGACAGTTCCTCAAAAATTTAAACATACAGTTACCATATGACCCTGTAACTTCACTCCTAAATATACACACAAGAGCAAAACTTAAAACATGAATGTTCATAGCCACAATACTCACAATAGTCAAAAAGTGGAAACAACCCAAATGTACATGAATTGATGATTTGATTAAAAAAAAAAAATAGAGTCCAGACAGCGTTGCTTAATGGTTGAGCGTTGACCTATGAACCAAGAGGACACAGTTTGATTCTTGGTCAGGGCACATGCCTGGGTTGCAGGCTCAATCCCGCTGGCAGCCAAATCAATCAATGATTCTCTCTCATCATTGATGCTTCTATCTC
>NW_006290769.1:158574-187180 GCF_000327345.1 Myotis davidii
CAGTCATTCCCAGTGGTTCTGCTGTGAGGGTAAATTTACATATTACCCTTTTATTATATAGGATTATTGACACTATTTCCTATGCTGTACTTTACATCCCCATGACTATTCTATACCGGCTAATTTGTACTTCTTGTTTTTTAATTCTTACTGTTAACTGTATTACATATGCCCCCTTAATCCCTCATTGTCCTCTCCTAACCCTCTCCTATGCTCCAGTCCAGGCCTTCACCTCCCTATTACCTGTGTCCATTGGTTATGCTTATATGCATACAAGTTCTTTGGTTGATCTCTTACCAGCACCACGCAACTCTTGCCCATCCACCCCTGCCTTACCTCTGAGGTTTGATGCTTCTATGTCTCTGGATCTATTTTTATCCACCGAGCCAAACCGGGTAGGGGAATATATGTTTCCAACTGGCTAATTTCGCTTAGCATAATGCGCTCCAGGTCCATCCATGCTGTTGCAAATGGTAAGAGTTCTTTCTTTTTTACAGCAGTAAAATATTCCATCGTGTATCTGTTTTTACTCTTTAAACCCAGAACACAGAACTTTTTTTTTTTTTTAGAACTTTTTAATTGCAATCACTAAGAGGAGGCTTTGGCACAGAAGGGAGGAACTGACTTGAGGTGCCTGAAGAGAGGCTGGGGAGGGAAACAGTACAGGGAGAATGGCCAGGAGTCCTGCATTAGGCTTCCAAACCTAAGGGGCCATTTCTCCCCAGAGGAGCCAGCCCCTCCCTGTAGCCTCAGGACAGGCGATGAAGCCTGCCACACCCTGCATTCTGAGCTTTGCAGAGGAAACAAAGGCAGAGGCCAAGCTTACAAGTCTGAATAGTCTCAAGGAGCCCTCAGTGACTGGATTGAAGGGGGCCCTGTTGACCCAGATATTCTGGGAAACAGACTGATAAAAACTCCAGGTTGCCAGCCAATCCCATGTCTCCATACAAGGATCTCTGTCCAACCAAGTGCAGAGTAATATTTTGGGCCACTCGTGAAGCACTACTTGTGGGCCAGGAAACAACACCCATCTTATTCCCTGAAAACGAAACAGCACCAACCGCAACTAAAGCGCTGTCAAAAATAGATGCTTAAGTAATTAAGATTGACAGCTGGCAGACAGGCAAAGAGGGCACATTGGCCCCACCTACTTGCAGAAAAAGCCTGTGAAGACAGATACAAGCAGAGAACCTGTGGATTGCTTGGAGCTTAAAGCAGGGTGCTAAAAGCCAAAAGAAAGTGCCTGACAATGGTTAGCACCTAAGTAACTAACAGGAAGCCCAGAATTGGCAGACAGAACTGAAGAGAGTGGCCCTAAACCAGCTCCCATGGGGAATTAAAACTCAGCTAAAGCGAATGACACTTCTATCTTTTTTTATACTAGAGGTCCAGTGCATGAATTCGTGCACCAGTGTAGTCCCTCAGCCTGGCCTACAGGATAGGGATGAAACCGCCTCTCTGACATCCCCCAAGGGATCATGGATTGTTATAGGGCGCAGGCCAGGCCGAGGGACCCCACCAGTGCACAATCGGGGCTGGGGAGGGGCGCAGGAGGTTGGCCAGCCAGGGAGGGACCGCAGAAGAGCTCCAGAGTGTGTCCAGCCCAGAATCCTCAGTCCCAATCAGCCGGACCCCAGCAGCAAGCTCACCTACTGATCAGAGCGTCTGCCCCCTGGTGGTCAGTGCATGTCATAGCAACTGGACAACCAGTCGACAGTCTGCCCTGAGTGGTCAGTGCACGTCATAGCAAGCGGTTGAGTGGCCTCAGCATATCATTAGCATATTACGCTTTGATTGGTCGAATGGCCAACTGCACAACCGGATACTCAGCATATTAGGCTTTTATTATATGAGATTTTTATTTTTCTAATTTTATTTATTTATTTATTTATTTATCTATCTTCCTTTCTTCTCTTTTTTTCTCCCATTTCATGACTCCTTTTCCCATTTTAGTTTTTTTCTCTCCTTTCTTTTTCCCTCCTTTTTAAAAATTTATTTTCTTTATCAGCTTAGTGACATAATTATTCTAGTATCTCTTGGTTTATTCATTTATCTAATTTCCTCTTCCCTGCTCCTACTCCATTACCCCTTCTCTTTTCTTTTTCTACTCTTTTCTTCTCTCTCTCTTCTCTTTTCCACTCCTAGTTTTTAAACTTCTTTCAGTTCCTAAATTTAGGCCTATCTGCTCTCTCCTCTATTCCCCTTTTCAAAAAAAAGACATTTTTTTAATTAATATTTTTCTTTTCTTCTTGTCTCCTTTCTCTCCTCCCTCCTCTATCCAAAACCATGTCCTTCCCCTATTCCTCTAATTCCTTAACTTTATGTTCTTTTTTAAGCCTTGCATCTACAGATTCTACCCTCCACCCTTTTCTAGGTGTTTTTTGTGTGTTTTGGTTTATTTGTTTCATGTTTTCTCCACATATTACTGCTTTCTTTCTATTTTTCACATTATCATTCTTGCTCTCTTTCCTCTTTCCTAATTCCCTTTTCACTAGTGGTCACATTTAAAGTGGTTATATTGCCGAAACCGGTTTGGCTCAGTGGATAGAGCGTCGGCCTGTGGACTTTAAGGTCCCGGTTTTGGTTCCGGTCAAGGGCATGTACATGGGTTGCGGGCACATCCCCAGTAGGAGATGTGCGGGAGGCAGCTGATCGATGTTTCTCTCTCATCGATGTTTCTGGCTCTCTATCTCTCTCCTTTCCTCTCTGTAAAAAATTAATAAGATATATTTAAAAAAATAAAATAAAATAAAGTGGTGATAGGTGTCTGTGTACATTAATGTCCTGTTCCTTCTGTGTCATGTCTTGGCTTGCATTTTGTGTTGTTCGGTCAGCACCTCCACAACAGTTGGGACTTTGTGGCAGGCAGGAAGCCACATAATCAGACACCCCGAGAGGAGACTCCATTCATGAATGGAATAACATTCAAGACCCAACTACAGCCCTAGCCATTTTGGCTCAGTTGATAAGAGCATCACCCTGCAGACTGAAGGATCCTAGGTTCAATTCCAGTCAAGGACATATACCAAAGTTGCAGGCTTGATCCCCATAGGGGACCTGAAGGAAGCAGCTGAAAATGATTCTCTCTCAACATTAATGTTTCCATCTCTCTCTCTCCCTCTCCCTTCCTTGTTTCCATCTCTCTCTCTCCCTCTCCCTTTCTTGTTGTCCTAGAACTTGCATAGACTCTTTACCTTTAAAAATTTCTAAAGTTGCTGCTTTGATGGGTAGTTTTTTTTTAAAGTATTTTTTTTTAAAAAAAAAACACCCAACTACATCAGGAGAACACAAATATCTCAAGTAGGGGACTTCCCTAGAACACCCAGCCCAGGAGACCTGAAAGAATGCACCACTGGGTCGCACAATACATCTACTGAATAAGACCAATTCAAAATATGGGTGGCATAGCAGTTTGATCTAATACATAGGAACAATTAAAAAGAATAGCAAAAATGGGGAGACAAAGATACAAGTCCCAAATAAAAGTAATGGAAGAATCACCAGAAAAGGAACTAAATGAAATAGAGTCAAGCAATTTCTCAGAGAAAGAATTCAGGGTAATGGTTATGAGGATGTTCAAATGTCTGGATGTGATATTCACCAACATGTATAAGAATCAAGAGGAAATGAAGAATGACATAGCGGCAATAATGAACACAATGGAATGTTTCAACAGTAAACTAGAAGAAGCTGAGGACCCAATCAAAGAATTAGAAGACAAGGTAGAAAAAAAATACCCATCAAAGCAGCAACTTTAGAAATTTTTAAAGGTAAAGAGTCTACGCAAGTTCTAGGAAAACAAGAAACAAAACAACATCCACATAATAGAGGTGTCAGAAGGAGAGGAAGCTGAGCAAGAAATACAAAACCTGTTTGAAGAAATAATGTCAGAAAAGTTCCCTGACTTGCCCTAGCCGGTTTGGCTCAGTGGATAGAGTTTCAGCCTGCGAACTGAAAGATCCCAGGTTCAATTCCAATCAAGGGCACATGCCCAGGTTGTGGGATCGATCCCCAGTGGGGCACTTGTGGGAGGCAGCTGATTCATGATTCTTCTCTCATCATGGATGTTTCTATCTCTCCTTCTTCCTTCCTCTCTGAAATCAATAAAAATATATATTTTTTAAAAAACCACAAATGTATTAAAAAAGAAAAGAAAACTTCCCTGACTTTGGAAGGAAAACGTCAGACAAGGCCAAGAAAAACAGAGAGTTCCAAACAAGATGAACACAAAAGACCGACACCAAGACACTTCGTATTTACTAGTAAATTGTCAAACGTCAAGGATAAAGAATCTTAAAGGCTGCCAGACAGAGACAGAAAGTTACCTACAAGGGAACTCCATTAGACAATTAACATATTTCTCAACAAAAGCATATCAGGCCAGAAGAGAATGCAAGGAAGAATACAAAATGATGCAAAGCAAGGGACTGAATTCAAGAATCCTCTATCTAGTCAGAGTATCATTCATAATTGAAGGGAAAATCAAAAGCTTCACAGACAAAAAAAGGCTAAGAAAGTTTATTACCACCGAGCCAGCAATGCAAGAAATGATAAAAGGACTGTTGATAAGAAAATATAACTCATATATATGCTGTCTATAAGAGACCCACCTTAGAAAAAAGGACTCACACAAACTGAAAGTAAAGGGATGGGAACAAAATTTTTAGGCAAATGGAAATGAAAAGAAAGCTGGGGAAGCAATACTTATATGTGACAAAATAGAATTCAAACTGAAGGCCATAACAAGAGATAAGGAAGGCCATTTCATAATACTGAAGAGAAAAATACAAGAGGCTATAACTCTGGTAAACATATATGCACTCAATACAGGAGCATTGAAATATATAAAATAAAAACCTTCAGGAGGACACCAACAGAGACATTGACAGCAATACGATCATAGTAGGGGACTTTAATACCCCACTGACATCACTAGATAAATCTTCTAGACAAGAAAATCAACAAAGAAACAGCAATGCTAAATAACTAGAACAGATGGAACTAACTGACATCTTCAAAACATTCCACCCCAAAGCCACAGAATATACATTCTTCTCAAGTGCACATGGTACATTTTCAAAGATATACCGCATGTTAGGAAACAAGCTAAGTATCTAGAAATTCAAGAATATTGAAATCATATCGAGCATCTTCTCAGATCACAACGGCATGAAATTAAAAATCAGTTACAATAAAAATGCTCAAAAACAATCAAATACATGGAGTCTAACAGCATGCTGCTATTAAACAAGGAATGGGTTCCAAAGACATTAAGTAAGAAATTTAAAAAATCTTGGAAAGAAATAAAAATGAACACACAACAATCTAAAATTTATGGGACACAATGAAAGAAAAAGTTCATAGCACTACAGCCTTACCTCTAAAAAACAAGAAAGGTGTGCAAGGGAAGCCAGCAGCCACCACCCGCGACCACACACCCTCAGGGAGCCAGCAGCTGCTGTCTGCTACCTCGCAGGGAGCCTGCAGCCACTGCCCACTCACACATGGGGAGCCTACAGCCGTTGTCCGGGACCTTGCAGGGAGCTAGTACCCACTACCCAAGAACACACACATGCGTGGGGAGCCAGCAGACGACACCCACGATCATGAGTGGAGTGAGCAGCTGCCTCCTGCAACCACATGCGTGAGGGGAGTCAGCAGCCACTGTCCACAACCTTGCAGGGAGCCAGCAGCCACTGCCGAGACCGCATGTACGTGCAGGGAGCCAGTAGATGTCACCCGTGACCCTGAGGGGAGCAACAGCTGCTGGTTGTGACCATGAGCATGAGGGGACCCAACAGCTTCTACCCACAACCTCAGAGGGAGCCAGCAGCCACTGCCTGTGACCACGCACATGTGTGGGGAGCCAGCGCCACCAAGTGCAACCACCTGAAGAGCCAGCAGCCGCTGTCTGTGACCTCGTGGGGAGCCAGTAGCCACTGCCGATAACCATGCGCATGTGCGGGGAGCCAGCATACGCCACCCGCAAACACGTGGGGAGCCAGCAGCTACTGTCTGCAACCTGGCCAGGAACCAGCAGCAATCTGAACTGCAATTGGAGAAAAAAAATCAGAAGACAGGAGGAGAGCCTGAGAGAGTTTTGGGACAACATACGTTTAATAGGGGTGCTAGAAAGAGAAGAAGAGGGGCAAGGGTTAGAAAACCTATTTGAAGAGATAATGTCAAAAAACTTCCCTAATTTGGGAAAGAAAATAACTTCATAAGCACAGAGAATCCCAAACAAGATGAACCCAGAAGACCCATACTAAGACAAATCGTAATTACAATGGCTAATGTTAAGGACAAAGAGAGAATCTTAAAGGCTGCAAGAGAGAGATAGAAAGTTACCTACAAGGGATCTCCCATTAGACTACCAAATGATTTCTCAACAGAAACACATCAGGCCAGAAAGGAATGGAAGGAAGTATACAAAGTGATGTAAAGGAAGGGAGTGAATCCAAGATAACTCTATCTAGCAAGGCTGTAATTCAAAATTGAAGGGGAAATCAGAAACTTCACAAAGAAGAGCTAAGAGAGTTTATCACTACCAAGCCAGCAATGCAAGAAATCTAAAGCAACTGTTGTAAAAAGAAGAAAAAAATTTAAAAAGGGAGAAGAAGGAACACCAAAAAAAATAAAAATGGCTATAAACAAGTTCCTATCAATAACTTTAAACGTAAATGGACTAAATGCTCCAATCAAAAGACAGCAAGTGGCTGAATGGATAAGAAAACATGACCCATATAAACAACACATAAAAAAAATTGGAAGACAAAAATCACATAATCATATAAATTTATGCAGAAAAAGCATTTGATAAAATCTAACACCCTTTCCTGATAAACACTCTCAGCAAAGTGGGAATAGAGGGATCATACCTCAACATAATAAAAGCCTAAAGGCTCCATCATAAAACTACTGGACTTAATAAATGAATTCAGCAATGCAGCAGGATACAAAATTAACACCCAGAAATCTACAGCTTTTTTATACAACAACTAGAGGCCTGGACAGATATGTGCAAAAAATGAAATCAGAACACCAACTTACACCATACACAAAAATAAGCTCAAAATGGATAAAGGACTTAAACACAAAACGGGAAAGCATAAAAATCTTAGAAGACAGGAAACCATAAAAATCTTAGAAGCCATAGGCAGCAAAATAGGAGAAATTTGTCATTACAATATCTTTACCAATATAGCTCCTAGGGTAATGGAAGAACATAAACAAATGTGACATCAAAATAAAAAGCTTCTGCACAGCAAAAAGAAACCACCAACAAAATAACAAGAAAGCCCACTGCATGGGAGAACATATTTGCCAATGTTATCACCAATAATGGTTTAATCTCTAAAATTTATAGGGAACCCCTACAACTTAACAAAAGGAAGATTAACAACCCAAACAAAAATGGGCAAAGGACCTAAACAGACACCTTTAGAAAGAGGACATAAGAAAGGCCAAGAGACATATGAAAACATGCTCAGAGTCACTAATCATCTGAGAAATGCAAATCGAAACAACAAGGAGTGAAGTTTATCCGAGGCGCGATTATTGCTAATTGAAAAAAAGAAGGAATTCTTACCATTTGCAATAGCAGTGATAGATAGAGCGAGCGAGCATGGACCAGAAAATAAAAACTGGTAATAAGTTATCTAACACTACAACTTAAAGAATTAGAAAGAGAACAAGAAAAGCCCAGAAAAAGTAGAAGGAAGGGAATAATAAAGATCAGAGCAGAAATAAATGACATAGAAACCAAAAAAATAATTGAAAAGACGAATAAAACCAAGAACTGGTTCTTCAAAAGTATAAACAAGATTGATGAACCCTCTAGCCAGGCTCACAACAATACAAAGAGTGAGGACCCAAATAAATAAAATCAGAAACAAAAGAAGTGAAGTAACAACTGACCCCACAAAAATACAAAGGATTGTAAAAAAACAAACAACAACAAAAAAAAACTATGAACAGCTCTACTCCAACAAACGGGACACCCTGGATGAAATGGACATATTCTTATAAAAATACAACCTTCTAAAACTCAATCAGGAAGAATCAGAAAACCTAAATAGGCAAATAACTGCTGATAAAATTGAAGCAGTAATGAAAAAAATATTACCCAGCAAACAGAAACCCTGGTCTGGATGGATTCACAGGAGAGTTTTACCAAATATTCAAGAAGAACTAACACCTCTACCTCTCAAACTATTCCAAAAAATTCAAGAGAAAAGAACACTTTCAAACTCTATGAGGCCAGCATCATCCTAATTCCAAAACTAGATAAAAACACGACAAAGGCCGAAACCGGTTTGGCTCAGTGGATAGAGCGTCGGCCTGTGGACTGAAAGGTCCCAGGTTCGATTCAGGTCAAGGGCATGTACCTGGATTGCGGGCACATCCCCAGTGGGAGATGTGCAGGAGGCAGCTGATCGATGTCTCTCTCTCATCGATGTTTCTAACTCTCTATCTCTCTCCCTTCCTCTCGGTAAAAAATCAATAAAATATATTAAAAAAAAAAAAACACGACAAAGAAAGAGAACTACAGACTAATATCTCTGATGAACATAGGCATTAAAATCCTCAAAATAATTTTAGCAAATACAGTAAACATATCATAAATCAGGACCAAATGGGATTTATTCCGGGGATGCAAGGTTGGTACAATATTCGCAAATCAATAAACGTGATACCTCACATAAACAAACTGAAAGACAAATACTACATGATCATATCAACAGATGCAGAAAAAGCTCTCGACAAAATTGAACAACCATTTTTGATAAAAACTGTCAGCAAATGGGAATAAAGGGAGAGTATCTCAACAACAAAAGGCCATATATGAAAACCTACAGACATCATCATACTCAATGGGCAAATATTAAAAACATTTCCCCTAAGAACAGGAACAAGACAGGATGCCCTCTTTCACCACTCTCAGTCAAAATAGTTCTGGAAGTCCTGGCCATAACAATGATACAACAAGAAATAAAAGTAATCCAAATTGGAAAGGAGAAATAATGTCTCATTATTCACAGATGACATGAGACTGTACACAGAAAACCCTAAAGACTCTTTCAAAAAAAATACTAGATTTGATAAATGAATTTGAGAACGTAGTAGAATACAAAATTAACACCCCAAAATCCATAGCATTTTCATACACCAATAGAGAACTCTCAGAAAGCGAAACCTAAAAAAAATCCCATTTACCATTGCAACAAAAAAATTAACATACTTAGCAATAAACTTAACCTAGGAGGTAAAAGGCCTGTACTCTGAAAACTACAGGATATTGAAAAATGAGATAGAAGGTGAAGACATAAACAAGTGGAAGAATATACCATGTTCATGGATTGGTAGAATCAACATCATTAAAATGTCCATACTACCCAAAGCAATCTATAGATTGAATGCAATCCCCATTAACATACCAATGGCATAT
Source organism: Myotis davidii (assembly GCF_000327345.1). Lineage (NCBI taxonomy): Eukaryota > Metazoa > Chordata > Mammalia > Chiroptera > Vespertilionidae > Myotis > Myotis davidii. The sequence goes on from NW_006290769.1 coordinate 168,023, forward strand.
TTCACAGACCTAGAACAAACACTCCAAAAATGTATATGGAACCAAAGAAGAACCCGAACAACTTAAACAATCTTGAGAAAGAAGAATAAAGTTGGATGAATCAAAAGATCAGATTTCAAGTTATGTTACAAAGCCACTGTGCTCAAAATAGCCTGGTACTGGCACAGGAACAGGCATATAGATCAATGGAACAGAAGAGAGAACCCAGAAATCGACCCAAGCCACGATGCTCAATTAATATTTGACAAAGGAGGCAAGAGAATACATTGGAGCAGAGATAGTCTTTTTATAATAAGTGATGTTGGGAAAATTGGACAGGAACATGTAAAAATATGAAACTAGATCATCAACTTACACCACATACAAGAATAAACTCAAAATGTAAGTCGTGAAACCATAAAAGTCCTAGAAGAAACCATAGGCACCAAAATCTCAGACATGTCTTGTAGCAGTATGTTTACCAATAAAGCTCCTAGGTCAAAGGAAACTAAGGAGAAAATAAACAAATGGGACTACATCAAAATAAAAAGCTTCTGCATAGCCAAAGAAACCATCATCAAAATAACAAGAGTAGCCGAAACCGGTTTGGCTCAGTGGATAGAGCGTCGGCCTGCAAATAACAAGAGTCCACTACATGGAAGAACATATTTGCCAATGATACATCTGATAAGGTGTTAATCTTCAAAATATATAGGGAACTCATACAACTTAACAAAAGAAAGACAAACAATCCAATATAAAAACGGCCCTAGCCGGTTTGGCTCAGTGGATAGAACGTCAGCCTGCGGACTAAAAGGTTCTAGGTTCGATTCTGGTCACAGGCTGAAAGGTCCTAGGTTCGATTCTGGTCAGGGGCATGTACCTTGGTTGCGGCACATCACCAGTAGGAGGTGTGCAGGAGGCAGCTGATCGATGTTTCTTTCTCATCGATGTTTCTAACTATCTATCCCTCTCCCTTCCTCTCTGTAAAAAACCAATAAAAAATTTAAAAAATGGACACAGTTGCATAACCTAGACCAGTGGTCGGCAAACTCATTAGTCAACAGAGCCAAATATCAACACTACAACAATTGAAATTTCTTTTGAAAGTCAAATTTTTTAAACTTAAACTATATAGGTAGGTACATTGTTATTAACTTAATTGGGGTACTCCTAAGGCTTAGGAAGAGCCACACTCAAGGGGCCAAAGAGCTGCATTTGGCTCGCGAGCCGCAGTTTGCTGACCACGGCCCTAGACCTTGAGTAAAAAGATCAACATCTTTATATCAAATCTGAATGTTGAAAAGCATATGAGATATCAATCTTGTGTCCAGGAGTAAAGTTTCAATTCTCCAGAATCCTGTGGTTCTTTGTTAAAAAACATAAATACATTAGAATTGTTTTGGCTTTTTTCATATGTTAAGGTAAAAGGATTCCGGCAGGTTTTTGCCAACAATTGACCAATAATATGGGACCAGGCCTCCATTTTTACTTCACCTGTCTCAGGTCCAGCAATTCCTAAGGCAGACAGACACAGCCTTGAAAGAGATGGATTCTAATGCAATCACTGGTGAAAGCTTTAAATATCTATATGTAAATTACTTCCAAATTTAGATACCATCCAAGAACTATGTTCTGACTGCCAGGATGATATATTTAACTTCTTATATCTCCATTTAACACTCAAACCTAAACCATTCCAAATTAACATCACAATCTCTCTCCCTATCAGTTCTTTCTCTAAGTTGTACAAATCAAAGATGAGGGAATCATCCTAGGCACTTTGTTCTCCCTATAACACATCCAATTCCTTTATACCACGTCTACTCAATTTTATCTCCAAAATAAATCTCTAATCCAGTGGTTCTCAACCTTCCTAATGCCACGACCCTTCCTCATGTTGTGGTGACCCCCTAATTTCATTGTTACAAATTGAACATAATTAAAGCATAGTGATTAATCACAAAAACAATATGTAGATATATATATGTTTTCCCATGGTCTTAGGTGACACCTGTGAAAGGGCCGTTCGACCCCCAAAGGGGTCACGACCCACAGTTTGAGAACTGCTGCCATAGAGTATTAGCAAAGGGATCTTCCCAATGCACTATATTTTTATTCTGTTGCTCTTTTGCTTAAAAACCTGTAATACCCAATCTGACTTTTCACTATTTTCTTTCCCAGACAAATAAATTCATAATCTGACAAATCATTCCTATCTAAAAACCCCTCTCTTCCAATTCCTTGTACTTGTAATGCCCTTCTCACTCCTGGTCCTTTAAATTCTCTCTCTCAGTCAAGTACCAAGCTAAATCTCTTTCTGCCTGAACTTTCCCACAGTGATTTTAAGCTAAAAAAATATTTTTCTAAAATACTATGGTAATTGTAATTTGAATTATTTAGATAAAATGAGATATTTGTGTTTTTTTAATGTTTATTTCATGTGTATAAAAATATAACATATTTCCAACTAGAATTTTAACAGAAATTGTGTATCACAAATACTTTGCTTCCTTCTGTACTCCCAACTAGTGGACACTTGATAAATTCATAATTACCTCCCATAGAAATAAAAAATCCCCAAGATTAAGGCCAGTGTTCTAACCTTAATCTTGCTGAGAGTTGACAAGATAACTTCTTACAGATAGGAATTTAAAACGATGAATCTAGAATGCCTATTTCAAAAAGTATGCTTTACCAGCAGATTTTGTTTCATTTCTTAAACAAACATGGAATTGGAAGAAACATAAAACAAAAACTCTGAAACCTACCGATACAGCTCTTGAGACAATGGAAACTAAGGAGAAAATAAGGGACTACATCAAAATAAAAAATTTCTGCATAGCAAAAGAAACCATCAACTAAACAACCAGAGGGCCCACTGCATGGGAGAACATATTTGCCAATGTTATATCCAATAAAGGTTTTATCTCCAAAGTTTATAGGGAACTAACACAACTTAACAGAAGGAAGATAAACAATATATCAAGAAATGGGCAAAGGACCTAAATAGACACTTTTCAAAAAAGGACAAGCAGAAGGCCAAGAGACATATGAAAACATGCTCAAAGTCAGTAATCATCTAAGAGATGCAAATCAAAACAACGAGGTACTGTCTCACACCTATCAGAATGGCTATCATCAACAAGTCAACAAATGACAAGTGCTAGTGAGGATATGGAGAAAAAGAAACCCTCATGCACTGCTGGTGGAATGCAGACTGCTGCAGCCACTGTGGAGAACAGTATGGAGTTTCCTCAAAAAATTAAAAATGGAATTCCCATTTGATCCAGTTATCCCACTTCTATAAATATATACCAAGAAATCAGAAACACAAATCAGAAAGGATATATGCACCCCTACATTCATATCAGCACAATTTACAATAGCTAAGATTTGGAAACAGCTTAAGTGCCCATCAGCAGATGAATGGATTAAAAAACTGTGGTACAGGAAAACCAATATGACAGCATAGGTAAACATCTGTACTTGCTGCCTCCCACAACCACATCAAAATTACAGCTAAAATACTGAACTATCATCCAGAACCACAGGAAAGCTGGCTGAGTGGAAGTACTACAACTAGAGAAGTAAAGAAGAAAGCGCATTGAGACTGGTAAGAGGTACGGAGGCGCAAAACAGGCTGGCACCCAGGTGTGCCGCTCTTTTAATCAGGAGGGAGATACAAGCTCTAGCTTGCTCTAAGTTCCACTGCCGGGCGAGACTCAGGGGGACCCAGACACATACAGGGAGAAATTGGACTGTCTGGCATCGGGGCAGGAACGCAGGGGCGGCTTTCTTCCAGACAGGCGTACTTGCAACAGTCATTGTTCCTGTGTTGCAAGGCTGACTGGCAGCCATTGCTGTTTGCTCTGCCCTGGAGATTCCCTGATAAGCTGCACTACCCAATTTACAACCCCTCGCAAGCTGTGTTCAGTGGCTTTTGCATATGAATGGTCTGTCCATTCTCAGCCTAAAACCTGTCAAACAAGCTGCAACTGAGTCAGGGAGCTCCAAAGCTATCAAAAGAAGGCCCAAGGCTGCACAAACAACAAGCCTGCCTTGATTCAGAGCTGTGCCTCGTCTGGGCACTTCCAAACCCGATACAAAGAGTAGGAATCTGCAGATCTCTCTGTAGCTCCTACGAGGTAGATCCACGCAATGGCTGACTTTGCACCTCCTTGGAGATCCAAGCCAGTGTACCCAGTGGTCAGTGCAAGATCATATCAGATTATAACTCTTCAATCCATAAGTGACACACTCTAGGGACAGACTCAGTGAGCACCAAAACCCCACTGAAGCAAGTCCTGCCCCATAAGGATGTCTCCTGAAGAGCAGCCCTCCCACTATAGTAGCAGCTAGTCCTCACAGCCAATTGCCCTGGAGGTCAATTCCTCCCAGTGATACCAGTAGCAAACAAAGCTCAAATACAACAAGGCTATGCACACAGCCCACACAGCTCAGATGACTGGGGAGGCTGAGCCACTGGGTCCTACAGGACACCCACTACAGAAGGCAACTCTACCAACTCCAGGGAGACATAGCATCTACTCAATACATAGAAAAAAACACCGCAAGAATTTCTAGACACCTCCGAGGAACTTAGTGAAACCTTCAAGGATCTTAGTGAGAATACCAAAAATATGGATAAGGACCAGTCAGAAATTAAGCATACACTGACTGAAATAAAGGATATTATGCAGAGTTCCAACAGCAGACTAGAGGACCCCAAGAATCAAGTCAAAGATTTGAAGTATGAGGAAGCAAAAAACACCTAACCGGAAGAGCAAAAAGAAAAAAGAATCCAAAATTATGAAGATAGTGTAAGGAGCCTCTGGGACAACTTCAAACATACCAACATCCGAATTATGGGGGTGCCAGAAGAATAGAGAGAACAAGATATTGAAAACCTATTTGATGAAATAATGACAGAAAACTTCCCCTACCTGGTGAAAGAAATAGACTTACAAGTCCAGGAACCCCAAGAAAACCACAAGAGGAATCCAAAGAGGACCACACCAAGACACATCATAATTAAAATGCCAAGGGCAAAAGACAAAGAGAGAATCTTAAAAGCAGCAAGAGAAAAACAGTTAGTTACCTACAAGGGAGTACCCATACGATTGTCATCTGATTTCTCAACAGAAACTATGCAAGCCAGAAGGGAGTGGCAAGAAATATTCAAAGTGATAAATAGCAAGAACCTACACCCAAGATTACTCTACCCAGCAAAGCTATTATTTAGAATTGAAGGTCAGTTAAAGAGCTTCACAGACAAGAAAAAGCTAAAGGATTTCATCACCACCAAACCAGTATTATATGAAATGCTGAAGGGTATTCTTTAAGAGGAAGAAGAAGAAAAAGGTAAAGAGAAAAAATTATGAACAACAAAGTGACAACAAATACATATCTATCAACTAGTGAATCTAAAAATCAAATGAATAAAAAATCTGATGAACAGAATAAACTGGTGAATATAATAGAATCAGGGGCATGGAAATGGAGCAGACTGACAATTCTCGGGGGGAAGGGGGTGGGGGTGGTGGGAAGTGATTAGACAAAAATCTTATATGCAAAGGGCGGGGGAAAAAAGGAGACATATGTAATACTCTTTGTAATACTTTAAGCAATAAAACAATTTAAAAAATAAATTAAAAAAAATTAAAAGAAGAAGATACATGAGCCAGCTTAGAGGAGGCCCAGAGTGATCCTCTTGCTCTCAGTGATCAGGAAAAGGCAAGCTCCCTGGGAAGCCAGACAACCTCTATGCTTTGTTGTGTAGACAATAATAAAGTCAGGGACAATATCTTTAAACTGGGTTGTTCGAATTCCACTGAAGTCTGCTTTGGATTTGCGATTTCCAGGCTTGCTGTATTGTACTATGATTTACTGAGATATAAATCAGAGATACAAATACCTGACATTCCCTTCTTTAGGAGATTAAAATTATGATTCATGATTGAATGCCAACAACTCTTGCTATGTTACACAAGGTACTTTTAAAATAACAACATTTTACATTTGTATGTTTTATAGTGTCAGATTCATTATTCATAAGTGTGTTGTTTCTGTATGATTGTCTTGTTAAATTTCTGGAAAATGTGTCATTTCATGTTGCCAGTATTTTTATTCAATGCACATTTATTTCACCAAGCACTAATTGAGCACCTACTATCTTCCAAGCTGCTGTCACACTCTAAACATGCTTAGTAAAGTTAACCAAAGTGTTTTTCCATCACAACCTGAGACAAAAGGATCTATTAGATAATAAATCTCATGTCAATCACATTAAAAAAAAAAGATCTTATATGCATGTATGCAGTATCTATGGATGCAGACAGTGAGGTGATGAGGGCTTAGTGTGGGGTAGGAACTGGGTGGAGGGAAGCTATGGGATGAAAAAAGAGGGACATCTGTAATCATCTGAACAATAAAGATTAAAAAAAACGAAAAAAACCTGTGGTACACCTATATAATGGAATACTATGCTGCTGTAAAAAAAGAAGGAACTCTTACCATTTGCGAAAGCATGGATGGACCTGGAGAGCATTATGCTAATTGAAATAAGCCAGTTGGAGAAAGAAAAATATCACATGATCTCACTCATTTGTGGAATATAATGAACAACATAAAATGATGAACAAAAATAGATCCAAAGACATAGAAGCATCAAAACGACTGACCAGCCCTAACTGGTTTGGCTTAGTGGATAGAGCGTTGGCCTGCAGACTGAAGGGTCCCAGGTTCGATTCCGGTCAAGGGCATGTACCTTGGTTGCAGGCACATCCCCAGTAGGAGGTGTGCAGGAGGCAGCTGATCGATGTTTCTAACTCTCTATCCCTCTCGCTTCCTCTGTGAAAAAATACAATAAAATATATTTTTTTTAAAAAATACTGACCAACTTCAGATGGAAGGCAGGTGGTTGGCGATGGCAGTAAGAGATCAACCAAGGACTTGTATGCATGCATATAAGCATAACCCATAGACACAGACAGTAGGGGTGTGGGGGCATGTGCTGGGCGGTGAGAACAGGTAGGGAGAGGTCAATGGGGGGAAAAGGAGACACATGTAATACTTTAAACAATAAATAATTTTTTTAAAAGTCTGAAATCTAAGAAATACACCTACATGTAAAAAGACCACTATTTTTTCTCTGCCATACATTTTCCTCTTCAATAGTTCTTATAAATTGTGTTTATTCCCTTCCAATCATGTCTTGGCACACTTATCGAAAACAAAATGAAATACCTTTTAAGCACTTAAATTTTGTAAATATTTGATGTTTAGAGCATAAACATTTCTAAATACTCAATCCAGTATTCAGTTCTTACCTGCAGTTTCTGATGTATTTGGAATAATTCATCATATATCTGATTGATCTGATATGGAAGTAAACTCTGCTTATTTGATGCTTTAGATGTTGGATAACTGACACGTTTCAAAGGAGAGTCACTTACATCACTACAACATTCAGTCCAATTTCTTGAATTTGAGGCAAAATTAGTTGGCCAGGCTACTGCTAAAAAGTAAAAATTTTAAACTTTATTAATTTAGTTTTAAGTATTCACAGATAATCTTCAGGAAGAACTACTTTAAATATGAATTATAGTATCTTTTAAAATTTCAGGTAATATATGTGGAAAGGATGATACAGCAAAGGTAGTAAAAATGTTACATTTAGAAAATGTGGATGAAGACTATACAGAATTCTCTGTGATCTTTTGGCTACTTTTCAGTTTGAAATTGTTTCAATAATAGATTTTAAAGTGCACAAAAACACTCATCTATTAACTGTCTAGGATAAGAAATGTAGTTACCTCAGAAATTCCTGGTCATATATTAACCACTAACCCAAATGTAGTGTTAATCATTGCTTCACTTCTTTTTAAACTTTGCTACTTATATTTTTTAAAAAGGCCTTATTTACCTTGATAGGCAAGTAGTGTTTTAGGCGCTTATACTGGCTACATATTTTCTCTGCATTAAACATGCTTTCATATAATTCCTTTTGAATTTATTCAATTAACTTGTTAAAATAAATCCAATGAATTGGAATTGCTCTCGCTAAGGATACTCAATTTTTATTTAGATAGATAGTTTGTATCAACCTGCCTCGCAGTATTTATGCATTCAAACTGTACAACACTGTCCAAAACTGAAGAATATTAGGTGTCAGTGTCTTTGTTCTGCTCACTACAGAAAAATTATTCCTCATCACTGCTCAGCAAAATTCATCGTATATGCTTAATGCTTAATCAACACTTGTATTATTTAATTTATTTTTTCCAGTTTCCTTGCATTGTAGTGTCTCTGTTACTGGTTTTTAAGAGCTTGTTTATGACTAAAGATGTTAACCATTTCTCATGCATTGCAAATGAAATACCATGTTTTTTCTTACTATTTTATTCTGTTATACTTTTTGATTGTATCAAACTTGTGTATTAAATATAATCATGTTCTGTTTTAAAAATAATAAGGCTTATTTGGTTTTTGCCTATTTTTAACTTTATACAATGTCTGTAAATATATAATGTAATTATGTAATTTCTATAACCTCCTCCTTTAAATAGCATGCTCTTGTTTTAATGCCAGAATTACCTTGACTGCTTTATCCTATATTTTTATATGCCACATAATGGCTATCAATGTGGCAATAGTGCTCTCAAAAACTTACAGCCAAGAGGGCCTCATCTCTGATTGCCTCTTTCACTAAAATCGTAACAGAATTATGCAGCCAGGCACATAGAGATTAACTACTAATTCAGTGCCTAAGGAAACCATACCTTAAGTAACCTGGAATATTTTCTAAAAATATTAAAGGATTAGTCAAATACTACTAACAATCTTTTACTCACTTCCTAACATATATTGACATGAAAAAGAACTAAATAAATTATACAAAGTATTCATTTGATTAACTTATTTTCATAAGTTTTGAGAGTTTAGAAATATTACTGGAAAAAAATGAAGTTTATTTTTTTTCTTTCCTTATGTAACTATCTCATGGTTTATAAAAATTTAGAACACAGAAATATAGACACCTGAGGACAAGTGTTATCACTATGGTGTAAACTTTATGTGGGCTACTTCACAAAGTTATTATTTAAATGATTATTCCAAAAAGAATATTTATTTTACCTTTTTCTACTTCTTTACAAGACTGCTTGGTTATTTTGAAGTTATTAACTCTATGATCCTTCTCAATTAACTCTACTTCTGTTTCCCGTTGCTTCAAATTATGAAAAGAATCCAGTTCATCATCTAGGCTTTAAGAAAAATTATGTCAAAGCATTCTAGAAGTTTACTATAGCATTCTAAAAAGATAAAATTGCTTCTCAAATATTAACAGCAACACATTTGAGAAAAGTGTAAACATTTTTTTTAAAAAAATATATTTTATTGATTTTTTACAGAGAGGAAGAGAGAGGGATAGTTAGAAACATCGATGAGAAACATCGATCACCTGCCTCCTGCACACCACCTACTGGGGATGTGCCCACAACCAAGGTACATGCCCTTGACCAGAATCGAACCTGGGACCCTTCAGTCCGCAGGTCGACACTCTAGCCACTGAGCTAAACTGGTTGAGCACGTAAACATTTTTTAAAAGCAAAAAGTAAAATTATAAACAGTAAGTCATTGATACTGTAAACTCACTAAAAGTATCTTCCTAAAGATACAAATACTAGAGGCCCAGTGCTAAAAGAATTATTGTTTAACATGAGGAAACTGAACCCTAAATCATTTAAATAACTGACAGATGATGTAACTAGTAAAAGATGAAAGAGAACTAGACTCCCAACTGTTCTCACCAAAAAGATGATCTCAAAGTTGAACTTTCTCAAAGTTGAAAGTACTGTTCAAAAGAAGTAAAATGCAAGCCACATAAGGTAATTTAAATTTTCTAGTAGCCACATTAAAAACATAAAATGATGTAAAATTCTAACAATATGTTATATTTAATCTAGTATATCTAAAAGAATATCATGTGAACATGTAATTGAAAGGACAGAACAGGACTGATAGCTGTGTCCTTAACCCCTCTTCCAAGAAAAGCCGCAGAATGTATCAGTTACTCAGCCTGCCCTTATCTCGGCCAATGGGAAAGTGGGGGAAACTAGCCCAAGGCCAAGAGTATGCTAGCCACTCCCCTGTCTTTGTGTAACCAGACCCTAGGTGCACCCTGCCCTTGCGTCACTAGCCCCAGGCCCTCACTCAACCAACCGGAATCAGCCAAATCAGTGGTCAGAGTGTGCCCCCACCCCCCGACCCCAAGCCCTATAAATTCTTTGCTCCCTTGGGACTCGGGGCTCTCTCTTGCATCCAGTAATGGAGGCAAGTGGGGGGACCAAGTCCCGGGCTTGAATAAAAGACACTATGCTTTTGCATAGGACTCGGCTCCCTAGTGGTCTGTCTTGGGGGATTTTGAAATCTGGGCATAACAGTAATCAGTATTTTAAAATTAGGATATTTTACATCTTAGGGCCCATTTTCTTCAATCTGATGTGTATTTTAGACTTCCTACATACCTCACTTCAGAAAAGCCCTATTTCGAGTACTCAATAGCCACATGCATCTACTGTGCTGGACAGTAGTGTAATTCTATACTAGGTCATAACTAGGGATTGTGGAAAAACTGTGCAACGTTATAAAACCCTTTATAGTAGAAAAGCATTAAATTATAATTTGAAGTATACCAGAAGCAAAAAATTATAAAATTACCAGTTAAATATAAGAAAATAATTTCCATGAATTCTCAAATATTTTAAAATAATTTTCACTTTCCTCACTCTCTAGTCAAGCGGTTCTCAACCTGTGGGTCACGACCCCTTTGACGGTCGAAAGACCCTTTCACAGGGGTCGCCTAAGACCATCCTGCATATCAGATATTTACATAACGATTCATAACAGTAGCAACATTACAGTTATGAAGTAGCAACAAAAATAATTTTATGGTTGGGTCACAACAAGAGGAACTGTATTTAAAGGGCCAGAAGGTTGAGAACAACTGCTCTAGTCAATATATCTCATGTTCAAATCTTGAATCCAGATCAACTAGGCTACTCTGTAAATGATAAAGAGTACTAACAACAGTAATGATAATATTTGAATTTTTTTCTATGTGCTGTACATAGATTAACTCATTGAAGTAGAGAATAAAACAATTATATTAAAAATTTAAGCTACCAAATATCAATTACTTTAATAATATATGATATTTTAGGCACAATTGTCTTTTTTCTTCTCCATAATTATCTCAAAATTTCATTCTGTATATGTCTTTGTTGTTTAACATTATTTCAAAACTAGAGGCCTGGTAAACAAAAATTTGTGCACTCAGGAGGGTCCATCAGCCTAGCCTGTGCCCTCTCGCAGTCTGGAGCCCCTCGGGGAATGACCACTTGCTGGCTTAGGCCCGCTCCCCAGAGGATTGGACCTAAACTGGCAATCAGACATCCCTCTGGCATCTCGGGAGCCCTCGGGGGATGACCACTTGCCAGCAGGGAGCAGGCCTAGCTGCAGTCGGACATCCGTAGCAATGCTGAGGTGGCGGGAGAGGCTCCCACCACAACCACTGTGCTGGTAGCTGTCAGCCTGGCTTGTGGCTGAGCAGACTCCCCCCGTGGGAGCACACTGACCACCAGGGGGCATCTCCTGCATTGAGCATCTGCCCCCTGGTGGTCAATGTGTGCCATAGTGACCAGTGATTCCCAGTTGCTCTGCTGTTAGGTGCAATTTGCATATTACCCTTTTATTATATAGGATAGAGGCCTGTTGCATGGGTGGGGGCTGGCTGGTTTGCCCTGAAGGGTGTCCCGGATCAGGGTAGGGGGTCCTGCTGGGGTGCCTGGCCAGCCCGGGTGAGGGGTTGATGGCTGTTTTCTGGCTGTCCACAGCCCCTTCGGGGTGGGGGTCCCCGCTGGGGTGCCTGGCCAGCCCAGGTGTGGGGTTGATGGCTGTTTGCTGGCTGTCCACAGCCCCTTCAGAGTGGGGGTTACCACTGGGGTGCCTGGCCAGCCCGGGTGAGGGGCTGATGGCTGTTTGCAGGCTGTCCACAGCCCCTTCAGGGTAGGGGTACCCACTGGGGTTCCTGGGTGAGGGGCTGATGGCTGTTTCCAGGATGGCCACAACCCCCAGCCACCCAAGATCCCAGTGGAGGCTGGCTGGAAGCAGGTACCTGGGATTTATTTAGCTTCTATAATTGAAAATTTGTTGCCTTTTGTGGAGGCCACAGCCAGCGGAAAGCTTGGCTTCCTCCCTTGCTGGGGCAACCAAGCCTCCTGCTTGCTCTAGCTCCGTGGCTGCCGGCTACCATTTGGTTGGGTTAATTTGCATACAGTCACTCTGAGTGGCTGGTGGGCATGGCTTGGGGCATAGCAGAGATACAGTCAATTAGCATCTTTGTGTTTTATTAGTGTAGACTAGAGACCCGGTGCACAAAAATTTGTGCACTCGGCGGGGAGGAGGGGTCCCTCAGCCCGGCCTGTGCCCTCGCAGTCTGGGACCCCTCGGGCGATAACGACCTGCTGGCTTAGGCCTGCTCCCGGTGGCAGAGGGCAGGCCCAATCCCTACGTGCAGCCCCTGGTCAGGCTCAGAGCAGGGCTGATGGGGAGTTGGGGCGCCGCCCCCTGTCATGCACAGAGCAGGGCGATCGGGAAGTTGTGATGCCACCCTCAGTCACGCTCAGGGTAAGGCCAATTGGGGGGTTGGGGCACCGTCCCGTCCCACTCTAGGCAGGGTCGATGGGGAGGTTGCAGCGCCACCCCGTCACGCACAGAGCAGGGCAAATCAGGGGGTTGGGGCACTGCCCCATCACCCACAGAGCAGGGCCGATCAGGGAGTTGGGGCACCGCCACTCTCACACTCAGGGCAGGGCCGATGGGGAGGTTATGGCTCTACCCCATCACACAGAGAGCAGGGCCCGTGGTGGGGGGGGGTGAGGGGGGGGCGCTACACCCTGTCACACACAGAGCCGCGGGGCGATCAGGGGGTTTGGGCACTGCCCCCTGTCACGCTGATCCCAGTGCCGGGAGGCCTCTCGGCGCCGCTGATCCCGGTGCTGGGAGGCATATTACCCTTTTACCAGATAGGGTAGCAGCCTGGTGCACGGGTGGGGGCCGGCTGGTTTGCCCTGAAGGGTGTCCTGGATCAGGGTGGGGGTCCCTACTGGGGTGCCTGGCCAGCCTGGGTGAGGGGATGATGGCTGTCTGCAGCTGGTCACACACCCTTCAGGGAGGGGGTCCCCACTGGGGTGCCTGGCCAGTCTGGGTGCGGAGCTGAGGGCTGTTTTCTGGCTGGGGGGGACTGTAGCTCCAAACGCTCCTTTTTTTTTTTTTTATTCTGGGCCAGCTTTAGCGTTGAGGCTTGGCTCCAGCTCTTAGGCCTCCGCTGCTGAAAGTAGGTTTCTGGCTTTTGCTTACAATGTTGCGATCCTCATGGCTGAAGCCTGGTGGACTAAAGCAGGTTTCTGGGGTTTTGTTTAGCTTCTGTATTTGCTACATAGTTGCTTAGAGTTGCAGCTCAGAGGCCTACAGCGGCAGGCGGGGAACGTTGGAGTCCTCGGTCACTGAAGCAAGCAAGCCTCATGTTAGTTTCAAGCTGCCTGAAACGTGAAGGGCATCTTAGCTGGCAGTTAATTTGCATATCGCCCTGATTAGCCAATGGGAAGGGTAGCGGTCGTACACCAATTAGCATGTTTCTCTTTTATTAGATAGGATGTTTACCCCTCTATACAAATAGCACTTCCTTCTGCCATATTTTTAGCATTTAATAAGATCGAATTTGGAATTTTATTTCACCTTAGCTTCTACTACTGTTTTGTGTGTGTGTGTTTGTGTGTGTTAAGTATATTTTTATTGATTTCAGAAAGGGGGACAGAGAGAGTGATAGAAATATCAATGATGAGAGCGAATCAATGATCCACTGCCTTCTGGCCCCTTACTGAGGATCCAGCTTGCAACCCGAGCATGTGCCCTTACCAGGAATCAAGCTGTTACCTTCTGGTTCATTGGTGAACACTCAAGCATTGAGCCACACTGGCCAGGCAGCTTCCACTGTTTGTATACTTATTTCACCCAGGGTAAAATCTCATATACAAAACTACTAACCTCTCACAGCCCAGTTAGCATCTCCCAGACTTCAATCTCTCTCTCTTTCTTTCTCTCTCTGCCTATCTAAAATCCATTGCTTACCATACTACTAGAGACATACACTACTGTTCAGCGGGCTCCAGACTGCTTATACTTCCTCTCAGTGAAAAGCAAACACATAAATAATCCATTATTTGCCTTTTCTCAGTGTTTTGAGATACTGAAGGGATAGCAACAGTAAGGATACAGGGTACTTTACCAGTTCATACTGAAGTGCTTGGATGAACTATAAAGAGGTATAGTGGAATGCTTTCTTTCATCCGAATACCATCTTAATAAGGAATCAACTTTATCTCCCGATGAGTAGACATCCAAGTCATCTATTAAGAAAAAAAGAAAACAGCAGAGATTACTTACCTAATTATATTGTTCTAGGCTCCTAAAGATAAGACAGCAAAATTAGTTAAAGGATTTCTTATATCTATGTCTCCTTAATGCAAACTTCCAGAAAATAAACATCAACTCTTACATTTATACTATAGCACTTTACTGATTACAAAATGCTTTTTCATCCATTACCTTATTTGATCCTAACCCCTCAAAGCAAGCAGAATAGGTGCTTTTAATTCTATTTTAATGATTAGAAACCTAAGAATCAGAGAAGTTATGCAAATTTTTCCACATAACACAATCAGCAAATAGAATAAAATTGAAAATCCAGCCCTCTTTCTAAATACTTATGGTATTTCATCAGTCCTCAACCATGAAATATTTTATTTTCAATTTTATATACTTAAACATTATGATTTGTTTAATAAACTGTTAGGCTATATCTAAATTCAGTCAAAAAAAGGAAAATAGAGCTTCTCTGATAAGCTATTTAGAATTACTTATAAATTGTATGCACCCTATTTAACACTCATTTTTACCCCCTCAGAAATTTAAAGATCTATACTTTTCAGTTATATTTTGGAAGGATGAAAGTTTTAGGGCAATTTTCAAAATTAAAATTCAATTTTTACAAGATATTTTTAAGATACTGGACTCAGTAATAACTGGAATATTTTTTTCATATTGAAAAAACGTTCTAGAAGATTGTTACAAAATTTCAAAATGAAATAAGCTTGGAAAAAAGTGAAATTCCTTAATCCACCATCTAATGAACTTTTAAAGATATTAACTACTGTTTCTGCTAAAATCATCTCCAAGTTCAATGATTACACTTACTAAAGACACTACATAAGAAATATCAAAAAAATAAAAAGTCTAATGGTTAATTAGCTATGCATGTTAGCCACAGATTACCACATGATGTTCCAACACATCCAATCCCACAGTATAATTAACATTATTAAATAAATTTATTTGCTTAATTCCTCCAGTGCAATAATTACTCTAATAACTTGGGAAAGCTTGTGTGAAAAAATAGCCATTAGTCTTCTTTACCTAATACACTGTTTAATTTTTAATATAAAAATACTGTAATTGAAACACCAAAAAATTCAATTTTATTTTTAAAGACATCTTACACATTCACCCCAAATATCATGATTACTAATAGATTACTACCAGACTGAATAAAGCTTAGTGTCACAAGACATATGGCAATAGTGATTTAAGTCTAAACATTTTTTAAAAGTCTTTTCTCTCAAATTAAATTTGCTAAAACCCCACATACAGAAAATTCTCTACAGGCTTACCTGGGGAGGTTAGAGATCTTCTCTTAGATTTAGTCTGATCAAAACTTGAAACAGAATACTAAAAAAAGAAAAAATGATGACATTTAATGTGTATACTATGAATCAACTTACAGTCTCAAAATAGTTCCCTATAAATTATGTACAAAGGTTAGCCTTTAATTAGACCAGTGGAAAAATCTGTAGGCACCACCTTAATCAAGTGATCAAAGTTAACATCAATTATGTGACAAAGCAACAACAAGTGTCTCCTGATGAACATAGCAAGCCACACACCATTCATGTAACATTCCTGACAAAAATATATAACCAGTATCTAATCATATCATCAGACAAACCCACAGAGAGACATTCTAATAAATAATTGTTCTATATTCTTCAAAAATATCAATATTACAAAAGACAAAGCCTTCAGAACCTAATCTAAATTAAAGGCAACAAAAAGAAGAAAAAATGCAATGCTTGTTTTAACTGTATCTGCACCAGGAGAAAATATTTGTATACAAAGGACATTACTGAGGTTATTGATAAAATTTTAATATGAAATTCATAATATTGTGCCAATGTCAAGTTTCCTGAATTTATTACTCTATTCTGCTTATACAAGACAATGCCCTTATTTCTAGGAAAACACACTGAAGCATTTATACCTGCCAGTAAAGAGTCACGATGTCTGCAAATTATCCCCAAATAGTTCAGGGGAAATTGTCTGTATGGAAAGGGAGTCAAAAAGAGGGAGAGCCCTGGCCCATTTGGCTCAGTGGATAGAGCATCGGACTGAAGGGTCCCGGGTTCCATTCCAGTCTAGGGCGCATGCCAGGGTTGAGGGCTTGATCCCCAGTGCGAGGCGTGCAGAAGGCGGCCCATGGATGGTTCTCTCTCATCATTGATGTTTCTAGCTCTCCCTCTCCCTTTCTCTCTGAGAGTATTGTAAAGCAAATGTGGCAAAGTTTAATAATTGTGAATACAAGAGGAGGGTAGAAGAGGATTCTGGCAACTTTTTTTTTTAAGTTTGAAAGTATTTCAAAATAAGCCTTTTAAAGGAGTTAAATTGTTTTTTGAACTCCATTCAAGTCACTATGAATAAAAGTTCAAAAACACTTTCAACAATGACACCACGATTTGCTGAACATAAACCTTTAAAAGCATATGGTGAAGGAACTTTTCCGTTTTTCCTGTGTATGTGACTCTGTCCACCTGCCCATTGTTTACCCATCTGCGGTCCAGAACTACTCTCCCCTGTAGCTAACTTTCCTTCCACTTGTTTTCCCCGAGCGGCCCGGGCAGGGCTGGGAGGAAGCGAGAGGTCTTACCTCGGCCGGGCGGCAGCCACCCAGCCCGTAGCGGCTTTTGAGGCGCTCCACTGCGAAATCCTGCCCAGGTGGCTTGACGACCCTCGGCTGCATCGTGCTAGGCCACCGTTGTCTCCTCTGGAACAGCGTTCAAATCCGCGGCGGGACGCGCAGGGGCGGAGCTCGCGCCGCGGAAGTGCGTCATGACGCACGAAACGCCCCGCCCCTCATGCGAGGTCTGGGTCCTTGTCACGCTTTGTTGAAAACGTCCTAGCGTTTGTCTTTAGTGACTATTTGCTTCATTAGTGTTATTTGGACTGATAAATGGCGTTTACTCTTTTAAGTCTTTTGCTACTTCGTTTTCTTCCGTCATGCCTACCTAGGTTGCACTTCGCAGACGTGTCCCCTCACTCCAGCTGCAGCCTCAGAGCTCCAGGGCCAGGGAGGAAGTCACTGCCTTGTAACCACTGCATCTCTTGTACAGGTGGCATCTAGCCAGATACTGGGCTCACCAGGATGGTCCACACCTGACGGGTAGGACCGCACCTTGGTCTGGGGCATATCTGACGTATTTGTGTGCATTTGGACATAATCAAGGTGCCTTGCTAACTGTAATATTAAATGAGTGGGTAAATCAAAAAATAAATTCTACTACAAAGTATAGCTATTTCAATAATTACCTCTTCACTTTCCTACTATGGGCCAGTATTTCCTATTCAGAGTAACAGGGTTTATTAATAAGCAGTATTAGAATGTAAGCTACATGAGAGCATTCTTTAAAAAAAAAAAAAAAAATCCCCCAATGCCCAGAACAGTGCCTGTCACTTAGCAGGTGCTCAGTATTTATATCAACCTAAATCAGAGATTACTTGAGTTGAATAACTAAATAACCACTTAATTTCTTATATAAATACACTAGCATAACTCTTTACTTTTCTAAATTGTATTCACTAGCATGTCTGGACTAATAATTCCTAGAGTTTCTGGATTATCTTTAAATTTCCTCAAATGCCAAAAACTTTGTAAGATGAATATTTTAATAGTTACCTGATAATTACTTAAACCAATAATTATTCGGCATACACTATAACTATGGTATAAAAATGAGTTTCTTTATACTCTATCTTTAAACAGAATTTAATTGAGCCAATATAAAATCAAACCAGTTTAAGAAATACATAACGTGGGTTTATACCACATTAAGAAATAACAGAAGTCACAGGCAAAGTCCTTTGCCTCAAGCCACTTTTAAGCATCTTTGGAACACTAATAGAAAAGTCAATTTACTGGCCATTTTTATCAAACTTTTGGTCAAAATATTAATTTTTAAAGCTTCTTAATTCAAAATTTGAATGCTTTAAGATACCACTGATTTCTTTAAACAAAACTCTCTACATTGCACTTGCCTTTACTTGAATATTATTCCAAAATCACAACAGGCATCAGCTGTCCCAGCTGAAAAATTCACAACTTTATAGCAATTTATACTACATAAGCTTCCAAAAAAGCCAATTTTTATTGAGCATACATGTAGTCCGTGGTTCTTTTTAAGGTTCATGTAGTTCAACTGATACACTGGAATATCAGTTACCTGGTTATATGGCCAAGTAGATTTAGTGATCACTCATTACACAAACCACACACGACATTCCTCTCCTCCTTTAACTAGTGGTTGAGCAGGTACTTATTACAGGACTAGAGGCCCAGTGCACGAATTTGTGCACATTAAAAGGAAATGAACTGGAAACTTAAACAGTAAGTGGCTATTAGACAATCTTTACACTAATAAAAGAGAAAAATGGTACAAGTAGATTTAGTGATCACTCATTACACAAACCACACACGACATTCCTCTCCTCCTTTAACTAGTGGTTGAGCAGGTACTTATTACAGGACTAGAGGCCCAGTGCACGAATTTGTGCACATTAAAAGGAAATGAACTGGAAACTTAAACAGTAAGTGGCTATTAGACAATCTTTACACTAATAAAAGAGAAAAATGGTAATTGGCGTACGAACTACCCCCTTCATTGGCTAATCAGGGCTATATGCAAATTAACTGCCAACTCAGATGGCAGTTAACTGACAACAAAATGGCGG
>NW_006290769.1:188015-195615 GCF_000327345.1 Myotis davidii
TAAGGGAAATGAAAAAATAGGAAATGAATTAGATGAAATATTTTAATATCGGTATTCACCCTTTCTCTATAATAGTGTCAACCAAATTCACAACGGACAATGACAGATGCAAATACACCATGCGATTGGCACCAGAGAGAGCTTTATATAGATAAGCTTGCTTAATTAGACCTGCTTTCTGATTTAGCTAAACTTTTTCCAACCCAGGGAAGCACCCCAACTTCTCTTTCAGGTAATTGTCAACAACACTGCAGTAAATATCAATAGGAAGCAGATTATTGTAGATCACACAGGGAGAACAAAGGGTGAAATATTTAACTGCAGCAGTGTTTGACTATACTCTGCATACTGAAAAAACCTTAAGTCATTTTAAGGTCCACCATTTCTTACCTTCTTTTCAGTCGGTCAAGTTTCTAAACTTTCAAAATCTTCATTTTCTAGCTAATGAAAAGAAACTAGGATTCCACTGGGTCTCCTATCTACCTACTCCAAGACTTCTGTGAGGATCAAATGAGATGAGGCATGAGAAAACACTTCACAGACATTTGGTTAAAGTGTAAAATGTTTGCACCTGGCTATAAAACAAGTCATGTTCCTGGGCTGAAGAAACTCCAAGGAGACTAGTCGCTAGGGAGAGAAAGCCGGGCATTGCTACATAACATCATTACTAGGTGCCCACAGCCATCATTTCTGGGCTGGGCCAGGCTCTGGGCCACATTTTGCGCAATGGGGTCTTGGCAGCATTGGCTGCGATTTGGTGGGCTGTCACTCCAGGGTGGTGGTAGGGCCTGTATCCCACTTGGGGGAAGCTGAGTGTTGCTTTGTGGGCACCAGGTCCATAGTGCCATTTCTTTGTAAATAGCCAATGCACGTCACGGCAGCTCCTGCATTAAGCATCTGCCCCCTGGTGGTAAGTGTGCATAATAGCGACCAGTCAGATGGTCGGAGTGACACTTAGCATATTAGCCTTTTATATAGAGACTAGAGGCCCGATGCACGCAATTTGTGCACTCTGGAGAGGGGAGGCCCCTCAACCTGGCCTGCACCCTATCGCAGTCCAGGAGGCCTCGGGGGATGTCTGACTGACAGCTCCTGCATTGAGCATATGCCCGCTGATGGTCAGTGCGCGTCATAACAAACTGCCATTCCACCATTCAGTCAATTTGCATAATAGCCGTTTATTATATAGGATAGCCTATTTCCAAATCCCTAAACAACTGGGAAGAACACAGGAGGGCAGAAGGCAGCCACTATTAGTGATTAGAATGATTGGAATATACCAAATCTTGTGCTCTAATTAGCTTCCTTATAGTTCTATATTGAGTAGGCTTATGAGAATATCCTTTTAGCAGTCTAACTTTTGAAACTAGCCATTTTCCAAATAAATTTTCAGTGTGTATCAAACTTGAAAAGAGTCACTTCCTTGAGGGCTGTGGAAATTATGTGGCATTTTGAGTTTATAGACCTTTAATTGTCCTCCATAATTTGGTTCTAGAATTAACAAACAATTATATGCACAATAAATTTTCTAAATGTCATGGCTGTTAACAATTGTCATTTTATTTTTGCTACAAAATTCACCAGAAAAAGTTACTGCAACAATCTAGTATAAAGCAAATCTTTAACCAAAAACATGGAATAGATCTTTTTAAAATATTCACACTTTATCACAATAACTGCAAGGAAAAACTCAAGTTCAACTAGAACAAAGCTGCAGTTTGAGGTAGTAGAAAGAGATGACAGAAAAGTTAAAAAAAAACTCTAAGGACATACTCAACTTGTTTCAAATGTAAAAATAAATGTAATACCTTTGAAAGGGCACAGGAAGCTACAAATAATTTTAAGAAAAGGTACTCTACTTAGAAATTCATTAACTATCCAGGAAGTGCAAAGATTATAGAAGAGCACTTTGGTTGTCTCTAACCTCTGGGCTCTGCCCATTCATAAGTCTCTATGCATAAATGAGAACACCAATAGTTAAAATTACCAAATATATTTTCAAATCTAAAATAAAAATTACCCCCATTTTGGTCCCTTTATTCAAACAGTAAATATATCCATGCAGGAAGTCCAGTATCTTAAAAGAAATTAAAATTAAATTGTTTATATAATATTCCTTCAATGAGAAGGTCTATTGCTTTTAACAAGATTAGTATTATCCCACTTTAATACAAATATGTCAGGAGTACATAAACACAAGTACACCTGAAACAAACCAGTGTTTAAATTTTTATTTCACACCATGCAAGGTCAATTGTAACACATTAAAAAGTGACAATAGCTATACGCTGCAATTTTACATTTATACATTAGAAATGTCCATTTTCAAAAGCTGAACATAATTACTATATTGTCATAACAGCTAAGCTTCAAATCAACTGTTTATACAGGTAAAGTTTACTATAAAAAAAACAATGACTTTATATCTGTCCACATTCTTTGATACTAATTCTTCGACTAACAGACCCTTTAGGAGAACCAAATGATTCAATCTTTTTCACAGTATCCATGCCATCCTTAACAAACCCAAATACTACATGCTTAAAGTCCAAATGCTCTGCTTTTTTCAATGTTATAAAAAATTGAGAATTATTGGTATCGCGGCCTCGATTAGCCATTGATAGGAAGCCAGGACCAGTATGTTTCACGTTAAAATTTTCATCTTCAAATTTATCACCATAAATGGACCGTCCTCCTGTTCCATCATGTTTGGTGATATCTCCACCCTGAAAAAAATTATTATTAATAGGGATCCTGAGTAAAATATTACAATGCACACAGACTAACTAACCACTACGGATAAGTCCTAATCATCCAGATTGCGAGAAAATGTGGTATGAACACTAAGTAATACCCATTTTTGAAAGAAGACAAAAATGACAGGTCTTTTTCCCACCCTCAATTTATAGCAGGTTTAAAGTTATTAGAAATTTCAACTATTTTAAGCTGAAAATTTTTTGTGGGGGTAGGATATATTGAGATGGTAAGACCAACTAATGTGTGGAAAAGCTAAAGAAATCTAAGAAAATTATAGGTGAAGAGAAACACTCAAATTTCCCTATTAGTGTAGTACACTTTTCTAGACTTCAATTGTGATACACAGTCAATACTTACTTGGCAAACGAAATCTGGAATTACTCTGTGAAAAATGGAGTTCTTGAAACCAAAACCCTTCTCTCCAGTACATAGTGCTCTGAAGTTCTCAGCAGTTTGAGGAACAATGTTTGAAAATAATTCCATGGTTATACGTCCTAGAGGTTCATCATCTGCACAAACATCAAAAAACACCACAGGATTTGTCTCCTTTGATAATTCTGCTGTCAGTGATACCTGTCCTTTCTGGAGTTTTAATAAATTTTGTTGACATTCTTCAAATTTTCTCTTAAAACAATCAGCCATTTCTTTAGTTTTAAATCTCACTGCAAGCTGTTCCACTTTGGCTTCTCCATCTATTAAACAACAAAACAACACAGTTATCTCAATATCAAAATGTTATAATATTGTTATGGATTTTAGGAAAATCCAAAAAGTGAAAAGTAGCATTTACCAGCATAATCCGAGGCAGTCCAAACTAAAGCATTGTTCGAAACATTTAAGGGTTTTAATTCCATTGTTTTGGTAATAACATGATTTGCACACACTTTAAAGACTTGGTCTCTTCTCATTAGGATCCGATAATAATTCTTCAGTGTATGCCAAAGAATTTTAATATCTCCAACACCACGCTCCTTCCACTGATTGACATCTCGATCCCATCTATAAAGTTTGGCTCTCTCTTTAAATAAAATTTCCTCATCTTCTTCTCCAGATTTTACTTCTACCTATGATAGATGAAAAATAAGATGCTGCTCAAAACAAATTCCTTAAAATACTGTCTTTGTTAATGACATTAACAAAACATGAACTGTGCTATAAAAACAAATGGTAATATCCTAAGGCTAAGAATACGTCTGGCTTGGATTACACAGTGTAGACCTGACTTGTTATTAAATCATTTTTGCTTATGTAGTATTCTTCCTCCTTTTGAAAATTAAATACATTCTATTATAAGACAGAAATGGTTTCAAAAAGTTCTTCAAGAGAAATATTTACTATTTGAAGTTGAAAACTGAAAATAATTTGTCTAAAACAACATTCTTGTACAGAAAATGTAGAGTTTATTTTTACTGATAGGACTTTAGCAAGTATGAGATTAGATATATTTGCCCCCAGAATTATGTTATGAAAACAAACATATGAAAAAAATTAGCTCTTCCCAATAATTTTATATGTAATATACCAAACAACATTTATATATAAATTTTAACAAAAATGATAATTTATACTTAAAGGCTTAACTTCTAATTAAGAGCTTCCATTTGAAACTGTAAATATTTTGAAAGAAATGCAAACAAAGCCAGCCCTGCAAAATCAAGTTTGAAACCTAAAATATGTTATTACTAAGATTTTCATCCTTTAATAGTTACCTCTGGTAATGACACTATTGGTTCAAAGTGGATATCTTCATTATAAACTACTTCTTCATCACTACCGTCTTCTTCTTCACCAACTTTATTGGTTGACTGTGTTCCAAACACAGTTGCTCCAGTATTTGCCCACTGGAAATTTTTATCTGATGAATAAATCAGGATATTGAAACAGTAGTATCTATTTGTATTAGTTTTAATCCTCTGGTTAAATTATTTAATCAATGCATCAAATTAACAATGATGTGCCATATACTTGTAGTTTAAAAAAATGCCCCCATTTTTAAATTATATTATTTGAAATTATATTATTCTGTCAAGGGCAAGTTATATAGTGAGTTCATAGTACATTTAGTACTATTTATGCTTGCAGATACAAAGATAAGATCATTTAACCATTTTGTAAACTTCATGATATTAACAACATAATAACTTTCAGTAATGAAGCAGGTTCTTAAAAAAGTACAAACCTAGCTAGCCCTAACCGGTTTGGTTCAGTGGATAGCGCGTCAACCTGCGGACTGAAAGGTCCCAGGCTCGATTCCAGTCAAGGGCATGTACCTTGGTTGCGAGCACGTCCCCAGTAGGAAATGTGCAGGAGGCAACTGATCGATGTTTCTCTCATCGATGTTTCTAACTCTCTATTCCTCTCCCTTCCTCTCTGTAAAAAAATCAATAAAATATATATTTTTTTTAAAAAGGTACAAACCTTGGAATTCTCAAAACTCAATTCCAAAGGTAGTTTATTTCATAAAACATTTTATCACATGAGAAAAATAGTTCTGAAGCTAAAATGTCCTCAAAGAGGCCAAATGTGCTACTTTAAAATTAGCCAAAGCAGTCTAAACATATGTTTATAACTTCTCTATTTCACAACTTCCTCCTGAAGTAACTACTGTTGGCGCACAGATTTCTTCAGGCCTTGGGAAAAGCTCACTGACTCCAACTGTCCTCAATGGATACTAGACTGTGAGGGGTGAAAAGGATTACCATTCCCATGCAGAAGAACAAAGACTGTTTCTCTCTCTCATACCTTGCAGGTGAAAACTAAAAGTTTCTTCATCATGATCTCAACTGAGATGACCCAGCCTTCTAAAACATTCCCCACCACCCCAAAGGAAAGAAACCCCTCTTAATTTGTCACCACTTGATGAATCATTGACTTAAGAAAATACTGTATCTGGTGCTAAAAAGTCATAAAGTAGCAAAAATGTATCAGATCACTTCAAATACCCTTGGAAGGTGTGGCAAAAATTTTCAAAATTCCTCTAAAGCAGTGGTTCTTAACACTGGGTGAATATTACAACTACATCAAGAACTTTTGTAAAACAGCAATGCCTGATGTACCATTCACAAGGAGGCCAATACAACTATAAGGTAGTTTGTTTTTTTAAAAGCTCCCAGGAAATTCTATTAGGAATCTATGAGCTGAAAACCACTGTTCCTCTTGGGATCAGGAAGAATAATCCATACAGTAAAAGTATAACAATAAACATGTCAATAATTAATATCAATATCATGGTAACAGTACCAAGGAGATTTCCACTATGAAAACACTACAAAACCTAAAGAAAATATGATAGCCATAACCAGTTTGGCTCAGTGGAAAGAGCATCGGCCTGTGGACTGAAGGGTCCCAGGTTCGATTCCAGTCAAGGGCATGTACCTTGGTTGTGGGCACATCCCCAGTAGGGGGTTTGCAGGAGGCAAACTGATCGATGTTTCTCTCTCATCGATATTTCTAACTCTCTATCCCTCTTCCTTCCTCTCTGTAAAAAAAAAATCAATAAAATATATTTAAAAAAATAAAATAAAATAAAGAAAATATGATAAAGTGGCAATCATTGGCAAAGGAAGACCTAAATACAAAATAGGTGTTCCTTACTATTCTCTTAGTTCCCATATTAAATACTATACAACAGAACTGTGTGAACAGGACTTTCAGAAGAAAAGTAATAGGAAAAAAGGACCAAAATTAAAAGAGACAAAAGAAGTGAACAATAAAAAATGAACCAAAAAGTAATCACCATAGAAATAGAATGAGAAAAGAAAATGAAAAGTGTTTAAATGAAGAAGGTCCACACAATACCAAGAACAAGTTTCAAAAAGACACCTACAGTCTACTGACATCTATAACCTCTTTGAAAAAAATTTAAGTCCTATAAGCTCTTATTAAAAGAGAAAAGCAAGACTGAAATTCTAAATTAAGAAATTGACAGGGGATTTAGTTTCAAGCACTATTTCCTGCTTGTCAGTCAATCTAATTAAAGAAAGCATTAAACACACAAGAAAAGTAACAATAATTTAAAGAAAACTAATGGCAAAATCTGAAGATGGAATAAAAAATACACACACACACAAAAAGAACAAAGTAGAAGGGATCTTAATACCAGATACCAAGTTATACTACAGAGCCACTGTTCTCAAAACGGCCTGATACTGGCACAAGAACAGACATACAGACCAATGGAATAGAATAAAGAACCAAGAAATCGACCCAAACCGCTATGCTCAATTAATATTTGACAAAAGAGGCAAGAGCATACAATGGAATCAAGATAGTCTCTTCAATAAATGGTGCTGGGAAAATTGGACAGATACATGCAAAAAAATGAAACTAGACCACCAACTTACACCATACACAAAAATAAACTTAAGATGGATAAAGTACTTAAATGTACGACGGGAAACCATAAAAATACTAGAGGAATCCAAAGGCAACAAAATCTCAGATATATGCCCAAGCAGTTTCTTCACCAATACAGCTCCTAGGGCAGTGGTCCGCAAACTGCGGTTCGCGAGCCACATGTGGCTCTTTGGCCCTTTGAGTGTGGCGCTTCCACAAAATACCACGTGTGTGGGCACGCATGTACAGTGCGATTGAAACTTCGTGGCCCATGCGCAGAAGTCGGTATTTTGTGGAAGAGCCACACTCAAGGGGCCAAAGAACCGCATATGGCTCGTGAGCCGCAGTTTGCTGCCCACTGTCTAGGGCAGTGATGGCGAACCAATGACACATGTGTCACCTACTCATTTTTTTGGTTGATTTTTTTTTGTTTAATAGCAATTAAATATATAAAATAAATATCAAAAATAGAAGTCTTTGTTTTACTATGGTTGCAAATATCAAAAAA
>NW_006290769.1:196225-207276 GCF_000327345.1 Myotis davidii
AAATAAGTCAGTTATAGAAAGATAAATGTCACATGATCTCACTCATTTGTGGAATATAAACAACATAAACTGATGAGCAAAAACAGATCCAGAGATAGTGAAGCATCAATGAGACTGTCAAACCTCAGAGGGAAGGCAGGGGAAGGTGGGGTTAAAGGGGAGAGATCAACCAAAGAACTTGTATGCATGCATATAAGCATAACCAATGGACACAGACACCAGGGGGGTGAGGGCATGAGCAGGGGGGTGGGGTAGGGGAGGTAATGGGGCGATAAGGACACATGTGTAATGCCTTAATCAATAAATAAAAAAACACAAAAAAAAATTATTGATAAAATCAAAGACTATGTCTCCGGGGGGAAAAAAAGCAAAAACTTTCTGTTGGATCTAAGACCAAAATAAAGTAAGAAATGTAATTTTTAAAAAAGATTGGTGGCCTTGGCCAATGTTGCTCAGTGGTTGGAGTGCGGGCACAAGAACTAAATGATCACAGGTTCCATTCTGGTCAAGGGCGCATACCTTGGAAGTAGACTCCATCCCTGGCCCCATTCTGCATGCGTGTAACGAGGCAACCAACCAATATGTCTCTTTCACATGGATGTTTCTTTCACTCTCTGTCTCTCACCTTCCCTTCCATTTTCTTAAAAAAAAAAAAATCAATGGGAAAAATATCCTCGGGTGAGGATTAACAAAAAAAAAAAGATATCGGTGAATGATCTCACTGAAAAATGACAAGTGGTGGTGAGCAGTGAATATGTCAGGTGAAGCTTAAGGCATGCCTCCATAATGAGATTTGACTCTTGCTCATTTCACACTTCATACAATATTGATAAGATAGGGCAGTGGTCGGCAAACTGTGGCTCGCGAGCCACATGCGGCTCTTTGGCCCCTGAGTGTGGCTCTTCCGCAAAATACCACGTGGGCACACATGTACAGTGCGATTGAAACTTCGTGGCCCATGTGTAGAAGTCAGTATTTTGTGGAAGAGCCACACTCAAGGGGCCAAAGAGCCACATGTGGCTCGCGAGTCGCAGTTTGCCGACCACTGAGATTTCATGCAAGAATAGGCCTTTCTTCCCCCAACTGCCAGCGCCACTTCCCTCTGGCACCCAGGACCTGGGCTTCCCTCTGGCGACTGGCATGCTGGACCCAAGCTTCCCTCGGAGCCCCGGCTTTGTCAGAAAGGTCATCCGGTCTAATTAGCATATTATACCTTTATTATAGATATTATAGATAAGAAACATAACACATCAATTTTTACTTAGCATTACTTTTTCTGGATAACTGTGCCCACTATATATGTGTAGACTTATTGTGCCAGAAGATGTGAAACAAGTGTAAATATGTGATAGGGAAGAACACGATTTCTGATTTAGATTAGTAATGTAAGTATGTATCTTCAATAAAATTTATTCCACAAATCAAACATTTTGTATGACATTTTAAGTGGTGCTATAAGATATATGAAAGACATTATAAGAATGACAAAATAGTCTGGCTGGCATGGCTCAGTGGTTGAGCATCGCCCTATGAACCAAGAGGTTCGATTCCCAGTCAGGGCACATGCACAGGTTTCAGGCTCGATCCCCAGTGTGGGGTGTGCAGGAGGCAGCCGATCAATGATTCTCTCTCATCATTGATGTTTCTATCTCTCTCTCCCTTTCCCTTCCTCTCCGAAATCAATTAAAAGATATTTTTTTTAAAAAAAGAATGAGAAAATATAATATACCAAAAACATGAAACCTTTAAATAAATGGCTTATTTTCTACAAAAGATACAAAAATGGACAATAGAAAAACCACCGCAAAGATGGGAAAGCTCACCAATTATAAATTTAAGGACAATAAATTGGCACAGCCCATCAATCAAAATCTAATCCAGGACAATTGTAAAAATAGAAAACTACAAAATCATCTCCTTAAAAAATATAGATGTACAAAATCTTGAAATATTAACAAATCAATCTAAAAGTACAACTAAAAGAACAATGTACCAAAATTAAGGTTATTCCTACTGGAAAGATGCTTCAGAATCGTTTATATAAAATTAAGAGAAATTTTTACCATGATAGTAATAAATGTTAAAAATAACAATAAAGAAGTTTTAAAATGGCAGCAGAGCAAGTGGATGCTACACAAACACGCTCCTAGCACCAAACTGGAATTACAAGTAAATTACAAAAAAAACATCCTTAATAATCAGCTGAAGACTAGCTGGAGAGAACCCTGATAACCAAAGATAGAAAGAGGAGGACCACAAGGCAACTAGTAGGAAGGGTAAAAAGTGCAAAAGGGCTGGCCGGTTCCCAAAGACAGCTGCTTAAGTCCCAGGGTCTAATCCACAAGCTGGGCCTCCCAGCAGAAAGCACCAAAACTGGGAAAGGTGCCCACATAACATCTGGCTGTAAAAACTAGCAAGGATGCTATTGGCCAGGGAGAGATGACTGGAAATGCAGGAATTCTTTTAAAAGGTCAACGCACAAAATTTCATGGGCAACCACTCACCTTGGGCTTTGGCAAAGGGAAGGGAAGAGTGGATTGGAGCTGTGTGAGCAGAAGGCAGGGTTGGGCCTCTGGGGTTAGAGTTCATAAGGCAGATAACCTGGTTTCCTGTGCTAAGTCATTACCTTATGCTGCAGAGAACATCTTTCTGCCTGACATTTATAGAACATTTCACCCCAAAGCTGCAGAATATACATTCTTCTCAAGTGCATATGGGTCATTCTCAAAGGCAGACCACATGTTAGGACAGAAAACAAATCTCCACAAGACTGAAATCCTATCAAGCATCTTCTCAGATCGCAATGAAATGAAATTAGAAATTAACTACAGTAAAAATACCCAAAAACATCCAAACACATGGAGGCTAAATAGCATGTTATTAAACAACTAATGGGTTACCAATGAGATCAAGAAAGAATTCAAAAACTTCCTGTGAAAAAATGAAAACACCCAACAACCACAAATCTCTGGGACACAGCAAAAACAGTCCTGAGAGGAAAGTACACAGCACTACAGGACTATGTAAAATAACAAGAAAAATTAATAATAAACTATTTAACCCTACAACTTAAAGAATTAGAAAGAGAAGAACAATAAAAGCCCAGAGTAACTAGCAGGAACTAAATAATAATGACTAGAGAAGAAATAAATGACATAGAGACTAAAAATAATAATAATAATATAAAAACATTAATAAAACCAAGAGTTGGTTCTATTAAAGATAAAAAAGATTGATCAACTGTTAGCCAGACTCAGCAAGAAACAGAGGACCCAAATAAATAAAATCAGAAATGAAAGTGGTGTGAAGTAACAACTGACACCCCAGAAATAAACGATTATAAATATTTTTCCATGTATACTTTTCCAACCAAAAATAAAGAAATCAATATTTTAAACATTTTGCTGGTTTTCCTCTTAAGGCCTTCTTCTTTTTTGGCATCCTACGGAGTTGTTCTTCCTGTTTTCTCCACTGTCTGATCATAGACTCAGTGGGAAGAGGTCCAAATTGTCTCTGCGGTTCTGTTTCCACGCTCTTTTGCATAGCTGATTACAT
Organism: Myotis davidii; assembly: GCF_000327345.1. Classification (NCBI taxonomy): domain Eukaryota; kingdom Metazoa; phylum Chordata; class Mammalia; order Chiroptera; family Vespertilionidae; genus Myotis; species Myotis davidii. The sequence continues at coordinate 199,781 of NW_006290769.1, forward strand.
TCAGTTTGAATTTTGCAGAGTAAGACAATCGCTTACCAGTATTTATCTTTTTATTTTTTGACATCTTTATTGGCTCAGAATGCTCAGTCCCTGTTGCATCTGCCCACTCTCTACCTCGATCTCAAATTACAGCATCAGCTGACGTCAGTAACAATAAGGCTGATGAGGAAGAAGCCTCTTTGACAAGATATGGGCAGATACACACCTGCACGACTCCCTCCTCGTCTGACTTCCATGTATAAGACACCCCTCGATTTTCAGTCTAACGATTTTAGAAAAAAATAGGGTCTTATACACAAAAAAATACGGCACTATGAACAACTATATGGTATGCCAAAAAACTGGACAATGTGGATGAAATGCACAAATTCCTAGAAAAATAAAATCTCCCAAAACTGGATCAGGAAGAATGAGAAACCCTGAGTAAGCCAGTAACAACTGAGGAAATAGAAGCAGTAAACAAAAGCCCGGGTCTAGATGGCTTCACAGGGAATTTTACCAAACATTCAAAGACGAACATCTATACTCCTCGACCTATTAAAAAAAAATCCAAGAAGGAACACGTCCAATCTCTTTTTATGAGGCCAGCATTAACCTAATTCCAAAACCAGATAAAGACACTACAAAGAAAGAGAATTACAGGCCAATAACCCTGATGAACACTAATGCTAAAATCCGTAACAAAATATTAGCAAGCCCAGCAGGCATAACTCAATGGCTGAGCATTGACCCATGAACCAGGAGGTCACAGTTCGATTCCCAGTCAGGGCACCTGCCTGGGTTGCAGGCTTGATCCCCAGTGTGGGGTGTGCAAGAGGCAGCCGATCAATGATTCTCTCTCATCATTGATGTTTCTTTCTCTTCCTCTCCCTTCCTCTCAGAAATCAATACAATATATTTTAAAAAATATTTGCAAATCAGATCCAGCAATATATTAAAAAGATCATACACCACAACCAAGTGGGATTTATTCCAGGGATACAAAGCTGGTACAATACTCACAAATCCATAAATGTGATACACCTCACATAAACAAACTAAAAGAAAAGAACCACATGATCATATCAATAGATGCAGAAAAAGCACTCTACAAAATTCAACACCCATTTTTTTTTTAAAATATATTTTATTGAGTTTTTACAGAGAGGAAGGGAGAGAGATAGAGAGTTAGAAACATCGATCAGCTGCCTCCTGCACATCCACCACCGGGGATGTGCCCGCAACCCAGGTACATGCCCTTGACCGGAATCGAACCCGGGACCTCTCAGTCCGCAGGCTGACGCTCTATCCACTGAGCCAAACCGGTTTCGGCTCAACACCCATTTTTGATAAAAACTGAGCAAAGTGGGAATTCAGAGGGAGCCTATCTCAACATAACAAAGGCCATAAATGACAGACCTTCAGCCAATATCATTCTCAATAGGCAAAAACTAAAACCATTTCCCCTAAGAACAGGAACAAGACAGGGATGCCCACTTTCACCACTCTTATTCAACATAGTACTAGAATTCCTACCCACAGCTATCAAACAAGAAGAAGAAATAAAAGACATCCAAATGGAAAAGGAGGAAGTAAAACTCTCATTATTCGCAGATATTGTACATAGAAAACTCTAAAGGCTCCACCAAAAAAATACTAGATTTAATAAATGAATTTGGCAATATAGCAGGATACAAAATCAACACCCAAAAACCGAAGGCTTTTTTACTACAACAATAATGAATTCTCAGAAAGAGAAACTAAACAAATAATCCCATTTATGATTTAAAAAAAAAATTAAGATAATGAGGAATAAACTTAACCAAAGAGGTAAAAGACTTGTACCTGGAAGAGTACAGGATGTCTGTAGGGAGTTAAGCCTCATACTGACCTGTGGCAGGGCCACAAACAAGTCCCAGCTTGGAGGACAGAGCCCTCTTAGCATAATTAAACTTACCCTCATAGCCTCCCTAGTTCCTTCCTAGGTAATGGGCTGTGGGAGGTGCAGCAAGTGCTGCCAAAACAAGGTGAAACTCACAAGAACATTGTAAACATTATATACCCTTGTTCTGCTTTGTGTGTTCTGACTATAAAATTAAGCTTCAACTTGCAGGCTTGGCACTGTCTCTCCATCAGAGAAGCAGCATTCCACCCAGCCCCAGCTGTATTCTCTTGTCTGTCTTCTTTAATCGTTCACCGCCCCTCCTCAGGCTCACCGAACTTGCCCGTGCTGGATGCGGCACAGACATTGAAAAAGAGATAGAAGTAAATATAAGCAAATGGAAGAATATACCCAAAGGAAGTCAGAGATTCAATGCAAACCCTATTAAAATACCAACAGCATATTTCACAGATCTAGAACAAATACTCCAAAATATTATATGGAACCAAAAAAGACCCCAAATAGCTGCAGAAATCTTGAGAAAAAAGAACAAATTGAAGGACTCGTAATACCAGATATCAAGTTATACTACAAACCCAACATAATTGAAACAGCTTGGTACTGGAAGAAGAACAGAACAGAAACCCCAGCAATCGACCCAAGCCATTACACTCAATTAGTATTTGACAAAGGAGGCAAGAACGTACAATGGGACCGAGACAGTCTCTTCAAGAAATGGTGTTGGGAAAATTGGACAAGTCCATGCAAAAAGTGAAATTAGATGCCCCAACAAAAGAATAAACTCAAAATGTATAAGAGTTAAATTTAAGTTGTGAAATAATAAAAATCTTAGAAACCATTGGCGGCAAAATCTGACATTTCTCATAGCAGTATGTTTACCGATACATCTCCTAGGGCAGCGGTTCTCAACCTGGGGGTCGAATGACCCTTTCTCACAGGGGTCGCTTAAGACCATCCTGCATATCAGATATTTACATTACGATTCATAACAGTAGCAAAATTACAGTTATGAAGTAGCAACGAAAATAATTTTAATTACAGTTATGAAGTAGCAACGAAGATAATTTTATGGTTGGGTCACAACATGAGGAACTGTATTTAAAGGGCCAGAAGGTTGAGAACCACTGTCCTAGGGCAAAGGAAACTAAGGAGAAAATAAACAAATAGGACTACATGAAAATAGAAAGCTGCACAGCAAAAGAAACCATCAACAAAAAGAAAAGGAGAGCCTACTGTATGGGAGAACATATTTGGCAATGATACATCTGAAAAAAGGTTAATATCCAAAATATATAATGAACTCATACAACTTAACAAAAGGAAGACAAACAATCCAATTAAAAAATGTACAAAGGACCTAAATAGACATTTCCCCAAAGTAGACAAACAAATGGATAAAAGACATGTGAAAAAATGCTCAAAGTTACTGATCATCAGAGAAATACAAATTAAAACAACAATGAGCCCTGGATGGATTGGCTCAGTGGATAGAGCATCGGCCTGCGGACTGAAGGGTCCCAGGTTCGATTCCGGCCAAGGGCATATGCTTTGGTTGCGGGCACATCCCCAGGGGCGGGTGTGCAGGAGGCAGCTGATCGATGTTTCTCTCTCATCTATGTTTCTGACTCTCTGTCCTTCTCCCTCCTCTCTGTAAAAGATCAATAAAATATATTTTTTTAAAAAAATAAAAATAAAACAACTATTAGGTATCACCTCAAACCTGTCAGAATGGCTACCATCAACAAATCAACAAATAACCAATGCTGACGAGGATGTGGAGAAAGGGACCCCTCGTACAGTACTGGTGGGAATGCAGACTGGTACAGCCATTATGGAGCTTAAAAAATTAAATATGGAACTGCCATTTGACCCAGTGATCCCACTTCTAGAAATAGATACTAAGAAATCTGACACACCAATCCGACAGAATATATGCATCCCTATGTTCATAGCAGCACAATTTACAATAGCTAAGATCTGGAAACAGCCCAAGTGCCCATCTGTAGATGAGTGGATAGAAGTGTTGTGGTATACAATGTTTATACCATGGAATACTAGTACTATGCAGTCATAAAAAAAGAGGGATCTCTTACCCTTTGAGACTGCATGGAGGGACCTAGAGAGTATTATGCTAAGTGAAATAAGCCACTCAGAGAAAGACAAGTATCACATGATCTCACCCATGCATGGAATCTAATGAACAAAATAGATCCAGAGACATCGAATCACAGAACAGATTGTGGAGTCTCAGAGGGAAGGCAGGGGAGGGTGGGTGAGTGGGAAATGATCAACCAAAGAACTTGTATGCATATATGCATAACCCATGCACACAGACAATAGGATGGTGAAGACCTGGGTGTGGGTCGGGGCTGGTAGAGGTGTCAATGGGAGAAAAAAGGGGACATACATAATACTTTCAACAATAAAGATTTTTAAAATAAATAAATAACAGCAAAATATAGAAGCCTTTCCTTATATTAAAAATTCTAAACGAACAGAATAGGGAAGGGGAAGAAATAGCCAAGTTAATCACAACACTATGCAAAGGACTAGTTCTTTCAGCTGTGTTTAAATTCTGTAACTTGATCATTAAAATCCCTCGGTCTTATCTTACCTTTGGAACCAAAAGCAAAATCCCCAGAATTACTGGAAGCCAAGTCTGCAAATGACAGTCCTGTGTTGTTTCCAAATCCAAATGAAATCGTTTTGCTTTCCACTGGCAAAAGGAAAAGAGAATTTAATATTTCATTTAATAAACATCAAAGTTTTATTGAGGACCCAATGACAGTAAGGGTAGAACCTTCTTTAGTACTCAGGGGCTTGGGTTGGGTATGAAGCATTTATCTTATGGTTATTTCTCTGAAAAAAATTTTAAGAGTCAGTCAATTCTGAGCTTATTCAGTATTTCTAAAGGTACAAGTATTATTTTCAACACCACTATACCAAAAGCATGCCAAATATAATTTTTAATATGTTTTCATTAATTTGAGAGAGGAAGAGCGAGGGAGAAAGAGAAACACCAATCAGCTGCTTCCTGCAGGTCCTCCACTGGGCATCGAGCTGTTGACCTCTTAGTGCACTGGATGATGCTCAACCAACTAAGCCACGCCAGCCAGGGCCCAAATATAATTTTTCTTTAAATGAGATGTATTTATACACAAGCCAGATAGAGAAGTATACAGTTTGTGCTTTATACTGTCTTCTATAATCTAAAACATTCATTCAAAGGAAAGATTTTAGGAAATATCTTCATTAAAAATTTGTGTTCTCAATTATAAATAACAAGCTCATAAAACCTGATTTTTAAAAAATATTTGGTCATCAGGTATTTTGGAGTCTTGTCTTAATTCTGTCAAAGTGCAGCTGCAGTATCTCTTGAAGTCCTATGCACCTTACCTTCTGCATCTAAAACTGCGGTATTAGGTCTGACATTACCTTCCTCTTGTACCATATTGAGACTCCAAAGTGCCATATTTGTGACTTATTCAGGACTACTTTTGAAAAAATTAAGGTGTTCTGAAAAAATTAGAGTGCCCTAGCCAGTTTGGCTTAGTGGATACAGCATCAGCTTCTGGACCAAACGATCCCGGGTTTGATTCTGGTCAAGGGCACGTTACTTGGTTGCAGGCTCCTCCCCGGCCTAGGCCCTGATTGGGGCATGTGCATGAGACAACCAATCGATGCGCTTCTTTCACATCAGTATTTCTCTGTCTTTCCCTCTCTCTTCCATTCTCTCTAAAAAATCAATGGAAAAATATTCTCGGGGAGGATTAAAAATAAATACATAAATAAAATTTTTTTAAAAAAAGAAAAAATTAGGTGACAAAGAAAATGTACACATATAAAGCAATATAATGTTTAAAGATTTCCCCCCTCCTAATATCAACTGGAACGAAAAATGCGGAAAAGCATATTAAATATTAATTACTAAAAACAAATAGTTAATTTAAAGAAGTGGGTAGAGAAAAAGAAAGACATTTAAGTACAGTTGACTCTTGAACAATTTGTGAAGTCAGGGGCACCAACCTCCAGTAGTCAATAATCCATGTATAACAACGGACGCCCCCAAAACTTAACTACTAATAGTCTACTGTTGTCCAAAGTTGATGACCACATATTTTTATGTTGTATATATTATATACTGTATTCTTACAATAAAGTAAGCTAGAGAAAAGATGTTATTAAGAAAATCATAAGGAAAATACATTTACAGTATTTATTTAAAAAACCCCACATGTAAGTGGACCCATGCAGTTCAATTCAAGCACATGCTGTTCTTGGGTCAACTGTAGTAACATAAATATTTAACATCCCTACTATAATATTTCTATAATTACTTCATATATACTTAAAACAATTTTAATAAACTTGAGTGACAATGTAATTCAAACAATACAGCAGCTCCCCGATATATGTAATTTTGCTATTCATGGTTTCAGTTACCCATGGTCTACCATGATCCAAAAATATTAAATGGAAAATTTCAGAAATAAACAATTCATAAATTTTAAATTGTGTGCTGTTTTGAATAGTGTGATATAACCTCACACCATCCCATTCCATCTCACATGGGACATGAGTCAGCCAGGCTACATAAAGTGCCCATCTAGCCCTAGCCAGCTTGACTCAGTGGATAGAGCATCAGCCTGCGGACTGAAGGGTCCCAGGTTCGATTCCGGCCAAGGGCACATGCTAGAGTTGCGGGCTCGTTCCCCAGTAGGGGGTGTGCAGGAGGCAGCCAATCAATGATTCTCTCTCATCATTGATGTTTCTATCTCTCTCTCCTTCTTCCTTCCTCTCTGAAATCAATAAAGAAATATATATTTTAAAAAAAAAAATGCCCATCCAGTACTCACTTAGTAGCTGTCTTGGTTATCAGAGATAGGAAAGAGAGAGATCACATTAACATAACTTTTATTACAGTACTAGAGGGCCGGTGCACAAAAATTTGTGCACTCGGGGGAAGGGGTGTCCCTCAGACTGGCCTGGGCCCTCTCGAAGTCTGGGACCCCTTAGGAGATAACGAACTGCTGGCTTCGTCCTGCTCCTGGGTGGCAGAGGGCAGGCCCAATCCCTAGGTGCAGCCCCTGGTCGGGCTCAGAGCAGGGCCGATTGGGAAGTTGGGGCACCGCCCCGTCATGCACAGAGCAGGGCAGATTGGGAGGTTGCGATGCCACCCTCAGTCACGCTCAGGGTAGGGCCGATTGGGAGGTTGGGGCACCGCCCCCGTCACACTCAAGGCAGGGTCGATGGGGAGGTTGCAGTGCCACCCCGTCACGCACAGAGCAGGGCCCATCAGGGGGGTTGGGGCTCCTTACCCTGTCATGCACAGAGCAGGGCCCATCAGGGCGTTGGGGAGCTCCCCGCTGTCATGCACGGAGCAGGCCAATAGGGGAGTTGGGGCACCGCCCCCTGTCACACTCAGGGCAGGGCGGATCAGGGGGTTGGGGTGCCGCCACTGTCACACTCAGGGCAGGGCCAATGTGGAGGTTATGGCTCTACCCCATCACACACAGAGCAGGGCCCGTGGAGGGGGAGGGGGGTGTTGGGGCGCCACCCCCTGTCAAACACAGAGCTGAAGGACTATCAGGGGGTTTGGGCGCTGCCCCCTGTC
>NW_006290769.1:207497-231811 GCF_000327345.1 Myotis davidii
AATATATCATCCTTTTTTTTAATTCTAGGCCACCAGCTTTAGCTCTGAGGCTCGGCTCCAGCTATGAGACCTCCGCTGCTGAAAGCAGATTTCTTGCCTTTTTTTACCCTTCTCTATTTTAAACAATGTTGCAGTTCTGTTGGCTGAAGCCCCCGGTTTTGTTTAGCTTCTGTATGTGTTACAATGTTGCTTAGAGTGCAGCTGAGAGGCCGGCAAGGCAGGCGGGGAACGCTGGAGCTCTCCGTCACTGAAGCAAGCAAGGCTCCCTGTTCGCATCAGCTGCCTGGCTGCCGGCCGCCATCTTGGCTGCCAGTTAATTTGCATATCTCGGCCCTACTCTGTGAGTGACAGGGGGATTAGCCAATGGGAAGGGTAGCGGTCGTACACCAATTACCATGTTTCTCTTTTATTAGTGTAGATATTGTATTAATTGTTCTATTTTACTATTACTGTTTTAATCTCTTACTGTAACTAATTTATAAATTGAATTTTATTATAGGTCAATATGTCAGTCTGCAGGTTCTGCATCATCCTTGAATTCAACCAACTGCAGGTAAAAAATATTCAACAACAAAAAACATTGCTATACTATGTGCTTAGGCCTACTGTGATTCCCTTTATATTGAACAAGTATACTTTTTTCCTTGCCATTATCCCCTAAATTAGGGGTGGGGAAAGTTGGCCCACAGGCCATATAAGGCCCACAAAATAATTTGGTCTAGCCCTCTTAAGGCATTAGGGATGAGTTAAATGTTTGACCAAATATAGCAGGCTAATTTTAAGGTGATAATTTTGTATGGCCCGAGAATGTTGTTGTAAATATCCAAATGGCTCTCTTAGCAGAAAAAAGGTTCTCCACCCCTGCTAAACAATACAGCAACAACTATTTACAAATTATGTACATTGTATTAGGTATTATAAGTAATCTAGAGAAGATTTAAAGTATGCAAGAGGATGTGTGTAGTTTGTATGGAAACACTATATTTTACATACAGGAATTGAGCATCCACAGATTTTGGTAGGGAACGGAAGGGGATTCTGGAACCATTCCCCCACAGATACCCAGAGATGAGTGTATATCCTATATAATAAAAGGCTAATAAGCAAATGGAACAGATGGCGGAGCAACCCTAGCTATGATGCACACTGACCACCAGGGACAGACACTCAAGGCAGGAGCTGCCCCCTGGTGGTGAGTGCGCTCCCACAGGGGGAGCACCACTCAGCCAGAAGCCCTGAGCTGGGCTGGCAAGCACAGGGCAGCTGCGCTGAAGATGTCTGACTGCCAGCTGAGGCCCGCTTCCCCACCGTCAGGCCGACATCCTCTGAAGGCTCCCAGACTGTGAGAGGGCGCAGGCCAGGCTGAGGGACTCACCCTCCACCGAGTGCATGATTTTCATGCACCAGGCCTCTAGTTTATATATAAAGGGGGAGAAAAGGGAGTATATGGGGTTCGGTACTATCTACAGTTTCAGGCTTGAAACATATCCCCTGTGAATAAGGGGGAACTACAAATAAAAATAACATCACAAAGAAAATTTCCATGTAAGCAAACTATCGTCATTTATTCTCAGGTAGTGTCATTTATTCTGAACTCTAACAATAAAAAGGAAGTAATTTCTAATTATTACAACAAATATCTTATGCCCATTTGTATATTACAAAATTTGTTTTAAGACAGGGAGTTTCTAGGATTGATATCTTTTCAAACATACAGGTACATTACATAATGTATGCCTAGAAGGTTTTTGTAAACATGTATCAAATTTTACCTTGGCTTGTAGAATCTGCATCATTGTCCTTTCTAGTAGACAAATCCACAGGTTTGTCCACAGTTCCAGAAAAAGTAGATGATGAGCAAATAGATTTGGTTATAAAATCAGGTTCTTCAGATTTGCATAAAAATGGTACAGTCACTTTAGTTCCACCTGTACACACACTGTCAGCCATGCTAGTTATTTCCTCATTGTGGGATTTCTGAAAAGAAGTAATAAGAAACTGACAAAAAGGATCTTATACCCTATTTTAAAAGAAATCAAGGACTTGGGGTTCCAAACAAAATGGAGTAGCACACTTCACCTTATCTCTCCCATTCCATACTCCATCCTATCTCCCCTAATACCTACAACCAAACTGAATTTACTAGTAAACAGATAAAGCACTTAGAAAAAGCCCGTGAAAGGTGAATGAAAGCAAGAAGATTAAGACTCTAAACCTTCAGGCATAATCTAGTAGTGAGAACCTTGTGAGGGCTTTTCACCCCTCCTCCCAGAAGAGTCCATAAAATTAGAGCTGTCATCCTAGGCAGTGGCTCAGTTGATTGGAGCATCATCCCATACACTAAAAGGTTGCAAGTTCAATTCCCAGTCAGGGTACATAATTAGGCTGGGGGTTCAATCCCTGGTGGGGATGAGTACAGGAGGCAACCGATCAATGTTTTTTTCTCCCTCTTTCATCCTTCCTATCTAAAATCAATGAAAGCATATTGTTGGGTGAAGATTTACAAAACAAACAAAAAACTGGAGCTGTCAATTGCATAGATGGAAAACGTCCCGACAAGTTCTAGCTGGTTTGGCTCAGTGGATAGAGCATTGGCCTGGGGACTGAAGGGTCCTGGGTTCAATTCTGGTCAGGGGACAAATACTCTTAAAACAAATGAAAACATAGAAGTTCTCAGCAAAGAAACAGAAAGTATAAAAAAAGAACCAAATGGGAATTTTATAATTTTAAAAGAATCTAATGGGAAAATACAGTAACAGAAATTTAAAATTTTATAGGACAATATATAGACGGTGGGCAATATATAGAGGGAATTTCCTTTGAGTTCTTCATAAGGAAAAAGACTGGTTACAAATAATACGATATACTTATTAACTCAAAAGAATGTCACAATGGCACAATGCAATCTCTTAAGTGCTCAAATTGCCAGCCCTTATTATTTACACATTTTTGTAGCTTGCCCTGGTCCATTTGCTCAGTGGTTAGCGCATTGGCCCTTCAAACCAAAGGGTCAAGGGTTTGATTCCCAGTACCTCGGTTATGGGCTTGATCCCCAGGGAGATCAGGATGGGTGCAGGAGGCAACAGATCAAAGTGTCTCTCTCACATCAATCTCTTTCTCTCCCTCCCTTTCTCTCTCTCTCTTTCTCTCTCTCTCTCTCTTGTCTTTCTCTCCTTCCTCTCTCCCTTCCACTCTCTCTTTAAAAAATAAAAAATTAATGGAAAAAATACCTTCAGATGAGGATAAACAAAGAGAAACTGAAAATAACCTTCAATGGATTAATGAATAAACTGTGGTGCATCCACACAATCGAATGCTACCTAGTTATAAATATAATGTTACTATAACACAATAACTTGGACAAATTTCAAGGGCATTATGCCAAGTGGAAAAAAACTGGTATCAAAGGTAACATATGATTCCATTTTTATATAATAAAAGGCTAATATGCAAACCAATCAAACAGAGGAACGACTGGTCGCTATGACACACACTGAGCACCAGGGGGCAGGTGCTCAACGCAGGAGCTGCCCCCTGGTGGTCAGTGTGCTGCCACAAGGGGAGCGCCACTCAGCCAGAAGCAGGGCTCACAGCTGGCAAGCACAGCAGCTGTAGCAGGAGCCTCTCTCGCCTCTGCAGCAGCACTAAGGATGTCTGACCGCTGGCTTAGGCCTGCTCTCCATCCCCCGAGGGCTCCCAGACTGTGAGAGGGTGCAGGCCAAGCTGAGAGATCCCCCTCCCTACCCACTACCCCAAGTGCACAAATTTCGTGCACTGGGTCTCTAGTTTTTATATGTTAATCTGGAAAAGGCAAAAACAGAAACAGAAAACAGATGAGTAGCCAGAGATTATGGGTGGGAGAGGATTTGCTCAATATCTTGTCTGTGGTGGGAATTACAGAATTCAAGTATGCATACGAACCCATAGAAAACACATACACACATATACATACTACAAAAGTGAATTCTACTTAAGTATATAAAGATATTAATGCAAATGAAAAAGGTTATTTTTTAATATACTGAAACAGCAAGGAAAATTCATTCTTATGTTTGTGTCAAATGTCTTAGAGTATCACAGCAATCTATACTAATAAAAGGGTAATATGCTAATTAGACCAGACATCTTCCAGATGTCCTTCCAGACAAAGCCACGGTGGCAGGGGCCAAAGAAGAGGCAGTTACAGGTGATCAGGCCGGCAGGGAAGGGCAGTTAGGGGGCGATCAGGCCGACAGGGAAGGGCAGTTAGGGGCGATCAGGCCAGCAGGGGAGGGCAATTAGGAGCAATCAGATCAGCAGGGGAGCAGTTAGGGGCCTCAGGCAAGCAGGCAGAGGTGGTTAGGGGTGAACAGGCAGGCAGGCAGGTGAGCAGTTAGGAGCCAGTGGTCCCAGATTGCAAGATGGATGACCAACTGCAGGGATCGGTACTAAACCAGCAGTCGGACATCCCCAGAGAGGTCCCGGATTGGAGAGGGTGCAGGCTGGGCTGAGGGACCCTCTCCCCCATCCCGTGCATGAATTTCATGCATTGGGCCTCTAGTATCTAGTAAAGAGCAAGGGTCCATAATGGCCAAGGCTCAACCAAATACCGTTAAAGTCAGTGCTGGGTTGCCATAGCGACCCAGCACTGACTGCAGCCGGTGCGGGGGCAGCAACCCAGCACTGACTGCCAAGGGGGCTGTGGATCAGGCCCAGAGAGAGGCCTGCAGAAAGAGAGGCAGGATCTGATCCCCAGCCTCCATGGAAGCTGTTGATCAGCCATTGCCTCTCTTTCTCTCCTGGTTTCGCCAGCAGCCGTGCCTCTGTTTCTCTCCGGGCCTCCTCAGGGTCTGCTGATCAGCCCCACCTCTTTGATCAGGACCAGAGACAGGCTCACTGGCACAGAAAGCAACCAATGAGAATCAAATCTGAGTGAAGTGCCAAGAGCCAATGGCTGCCTAGGAGGCGGAGCTTTTGATGGTGACTGGCATAGAAACTGACCAATCAGAACCTAATCTGGGTGAAGTGTGAAGAGCCAATGGCTGCCTAGGAGGTGGGGCTTTTGACACTGGCATAGAAACCAACCAATCAGAACCTAATCTGGGTGAACTGCAAAGGCCGAACCTAAGGTGGGGGCTGAGGAGTTGTAAGGGCAACAGCTGTTTGGAGTAAGGTGTAAGAAAGAGGTTCAATTTTTTCATGACCGGTTTGGTAGCATAGTGCATAAGGCTGGCTATCAGTTCAGATAAAGGGATTATGTGTTTTTGTTTGCCAAGAGCATCTCCTCCTGCCGAAAAAGACTCCCCTATCCCCACCATTTAAGGACTCCCCTATCCCCGCCATTTAAGCAATCCTATCCTATATAATCTATCCATACTAATAAAAGGGTAATATGCTAATTAACCTGGTCGACTGGCCATCTTCCGGACGTCCAACTTCCTTCCAAACAAAGCCATGGTGGTGGGGGCCGAGGAAGAGGCAGTGGGGGAATTAGGCCAGCAGGGGAGGGCAGTTGGGGGCAAGATCAGGCTGGCAGGGAGGGCAGTTAGGGGCGATGAGGCAGGAAGAGGCAGTTGGGGCGATCAGGCTGATAGGGGAGGAAAGTTAGGGGTGACATCAGGCTGGCAGGGAGGGCAGTTAGAGGTGATCAGGCAGAGGCAATTGGGGCGGTCAGGTCGGCAGGCAGGTGAGTGGTTAGAAGCCAGCAGTCCCAGATTGCAAGAGGGATGTCCGACCGCCTGTTTAGGCCCGATTCCACAGGGATCGGGCCTAAATCGGCGGTCAGACATCCCCCAGGGGGTCCCTGATTAGAGAGGATGCAGGCTGGGCTGAGGAATCACTCCCCCTCCCTACAGCCCCCCCCCCAGAATTTCATGCACCAGGCCCCTAGTTACTTATAATAGCCAAAAAGTGGAAACAAACCAGATGGCCACAACAGATGAACAGACAACTAAAACGTGCTATTTTCCATATAATGGGATATCATCAACCATAGAAAATGAAATACAGATATATGTTGCAATGTGAATACCCCCTAGAAACAAATAAGTAAAAGAAGCATATACAAATGATAACATATTATGACCTACTCATAGGGAATCTCTACCATAGGCAAATCTACAGTGACATAAAGTACAACTGTGGTTAACTAGAGCTACAGGAGTTGAGTGGAAATAAGAAAGGGTAATGACTACCAAAGGTTACAAGACTCCTTTTTGCGATGATGAAAATTTCTAAAATTACTGTGTTTATGGTTGCACACCATGCGAATGTACTAAAAACCACTGAATTGTACACTTCAAAATTGTATCTGAATTGCATCGCAATAAACATAGGCGACATTACTTGGGGGATGGGTGTGCTTTAATTCAACTTCTAACACATGCCCTGAATGAAAAACTCCTGTTAGACAAAGCAAATTATTTATTTGTCTTGTTCAAAACTGTATCCCCAATCCTCAGCACAGTGCTAGCTCATAGTAAACTCTAAATACCATACATAGTCATTTTGTGCCAGGGATGCATATCTGCAGACCTTTCATAACCCAATATGATTTATGCTGAGTGTGAAGTAGGAATAATGTATTCTAAAAGGATGGAAATCTACACCCATTATAACATGTTTTGACTTTAATCATTTTTAGTTCTCTCTTTCAACTGTGTATCAAAAGGTCCTCTCCTGCAAAGTTATAATTTTATAGCATTTTTTTCAATATTTTCAGTGACTTATTACATTTAACTCTGTAACAAAGTTATTTTGGAAGAGCTCCTAGTTGCTACTTAATGAACATTATGATGTTACAAAATATTTTATAAGATTTTGTTATAAAATGCTTTGAAGTAATACATTAATAACCTCAAATAAAATATTTCAACAGCTATAGACAGCATGGTTGACAAAAAACTGAAAAAAGATATCAAATCCTTGCGTAACAAGCTTTGGCACCACAAGGTAGGAAAAGAATAAATAATGTACAATTCAGTCTGCACATCAACATTAAAAGTATTTTCCAGTTTTATTTTTTAAGTTTTGTACATAAGAATGATGCACATTTATATTGCATTATTTTGCCCTAGCTGGTGTGGTCAGTTGGTTGGAGCACCGCCCCATACACCAAAGGGTGGCAGGTTTGTTCCCCAGTTGGGGCACATATGGGAGTCAGATAATCCATCAGCCGATCCATCAATGTTTCTAGATTTTTCTCTCACAGTGATGGCCCTCCCCGCCCCTCCCCTCCTCTCCCCTCTCTTCTCCTCTCTCTCTTTCTCTCCCTCTCCTCTCCTCTCTTTAAATCTGTAGATTTATTTAGCATAGAGGCTAATGATGCAAAAACTACCAAAAGAACTTCCACAAATAAATCTATTAGTCAAAAATGAGAAAGGGATGTCATTATATTAGCTGATGACCATTGTACTGATAAATTAAAACCTACTGAATAGTTGCCACATCCTAGGTGGACAACTGGAAAAAGCAGCCAACTAGAATCCTCAGTCACAGACTATGAAGGGTAGTAAATTTCTTAAAGACACAGACCATGTACTGGACCACATCTCTCTGTAGCTACAGATCCTTTAATTAAACCATTGCATTCATAACTAACTCCAGGACTTTATTTCACTTTACCTTTCCAACAATAAAACAGTATTACTTGAGGGGACAAGGACCATTCTGAATACATATCAATAGATTATAAAAACTACTAGACAGGGACCTTCTCTTCCAATTTCTGTGAAATATAAATTAAAACACCAAGGTGTTGATAGCTACTCAAATTATCACTACATTTGAGCTAAGAAAGTAATCAAATCACGAAATTATTGAAAAAGCAAGGTACAAAATAAGCCAAGGGAACTAGGTTTCAAATGCTGTATTTCCTATCCACTCTGCCCACTGTAGAATAAACTAACTTATATGAAAAATGAACCACTTAATACTGTTCTTGGTATTGTGGTAGGCATTCTTAGAAATATCTGCATAGTTTATGCCACCCCATTCCCCAAAACCGAGCATACACAGAGGGGTGAACCTTTTTAGTCATCTATGAAAAGTCCACCTTCCCTAGACATAGTTGACTAAACTAGTAGATGCCTAATACGTTTGCTAGCCAAAACACATTATTACCATTTGGTAAGAACATTCTGGCTTATTATATCAACAAAGCCAACTAAGCCAAAAGAAAAACAATGAAAGTGTCCTTACTTGGGCTTCCTGAACTTTTTGAAGCTCTGACTGAAAGTCTTCCCCATTTCCATTGTCCTCATCGGTATCACTGCCGACTCCACAAAAAAATGTAGGTGGAAGTTTTAATGTATCTGCTTTTGCCTTCTCTTCAACTGTTGGTTTCTTTTCCCAAACAATAATGCATTCTTTCTCATTTTCTGAAAATCCCATACAACACACGCAAAAGAAAGTTAAGATAAAAGTAGATGAAGTACAACTATTTTACAATGGCCCAATTTTACAACAGACTCAGGTAACATGACCTAAGTGCCAATGGAAAACAAGAACTAACAGAACAGTATTTTTCACTTCATATTGTTTTAAAATACTTTAAATCACCACAGGCATATTACATAATAAAGTTGGTAATTACAAAAATAATCAAATTGGGAGGTTCCTTTCAAATAAAAGATTTTTTAAAAAACAATTAGTAATTTTAACTTTACATACCTGTTACACTTTTTTCTAATGGTTTATATTTTTCTGAGTCATCCAGATATAGTTTTCCATTAAGTTTCTTGACAGCTGTTTCAAAATCTTCATCTTAAAGTATAATTGATTTTATTAAATAAAAGAATTTCTAGTGTTTTCCTAGCCCGAAATCTAGAAATTATCTCCAACTTCAGACTTTTCCTTACTCCCCACATGCAAACAGCAATCATTTTGACAATTATATATCTCTAATGCACCTTCGGATAGAAATCTCACTGAAAACTCGCCTCTTGTTTGAGCTGCTCTATTATCATTTTAGCTCATCTACCTACCTCCATGAACCACAACCCAACCTTTTATACCATTATCCAAGTGGTTCTACTGAAACTTTTCTGTAGACCCGCTTTAAAAAAACTCTGATATGGCACACAAACTTTTCTACGATCAAACCCGTCCTCCTCTAAAACTTTGAGGATATTATGATGGTTTTCAACTGCCTCAAAATGCCCGCCCTGCTCATGGTAGTCATTCAAAAAATTGTTACTTAATACATCATTACATCCATTGGCTATTTACACATATATTTAGGATAAACATCTATCTATCTGCAAGGACAGCAGTGAGGGTTCTAAGAGCAGGCTTAATATAAATTAACCACACCTCCCAATTACTAAGATTAGCATAAAAAGAATGCTTTTATAAAATAACGAAAGATTTACCATCCTCTTCTTCTTCGCTAACATAATCTGGTCTATTCTTATAGCAGAAGAAAGTTGGAGGAAGTTTAAGTTTGCTTGCAAGAGCTCTGTGCTCCGGAGTTGGGGTTAGCTCATATACAATAAGAACATCCTCATCTGAGGGAGGGTCTTCAGGCTTTATCTTCTCTTTTGCTATAATACAAGTCAAAAAAATTGATAAAGACAGGTGTTAAATCAGTATTAACATCAGTATTCTAACTGAAAATAAAAACCATGGAACTTATCTGTAGGTTAAAATAACATACTAGTAAAAGCACATATACTTTGATGTGGACAGAACTCTAAAATAGTAATTACAATCAGTAGTAGACAAGGATATAGAATTTAATGTTCTATCAAAAACCCTTAGTGAGCACAAAATCTATTTAAAAAACAAAAAAATCACCCTGGCCAGTGTGGCTCAGTTGGCTGTATTGTCCCACGTACCAAGAGGTCATGGGTTCAATTCCGTCAGGGAACATACCTAGGTAGCAGGTTCAATCCCCAGTTGGGGTACAAACAGGAGGCAACCAATTGATGTTTCTCTCTCCCTCACCCTTTCTCTCTCTCTAAAATCTATAAAAATATATCCACAGGTGAGAATTAAAAAAATAAAATCCTGCTTTTACTTACTGATCATTGAAAAAATGTTATTATTAATGGCTATAATTTTAAAAGTGCTGCTATAACCATATTTGACATACACAATAGTTAGGCAAAATACGCATGCATTTTCAACAACTGAAAAAAATCAAAGCAATCACAAGTAAAAACAAAGTGTAAATATAAAACTAGTGCAAGCCCTACTTTGATTAGTTGCCACAAGTTAACAATTGCCAAGATGGCAGGTGATTAGAGTTACATCCAGTTTTGAATGTTTCCAAAAGTGATAATAGATAAAATTAAATAAAAAGTTATCCTATAGGTAAGTAATACTAAATACTGTAAAAATTTAATACAATTACTATAGCTGAAAAACCAACAAGGACAACAAAAAAGGCAAAAATTAAAAAATGGAGAGAAAAGGAATTCTTCATACAATCTGCTCTGGTTTATAAAAAAGAATTTCTGCCCCTGGCCGGTGTCGCTCAGTGACTGGAGCGTCAGCCCATGGACCAAAGGGTCACAGGTTTGATTCCCAGTCAAGGGTACATACCTGGGTTGCAGGTTTGATCCCACGCCCAGGTCGGGGCACGTGTCTGTGTCTGTCTGTCTGTCTGTCTCTCTCTCTTTCTCTCTCTCTCTCTCTCTCTCTCCCTCCCCCTCCCCCCCTTCCTTCCTTTCCACTCTCTCTAAAAGTCAATGGAAAAAATGTCCTAGTGTAAGAATTAACAAAACAAAAACAAAACAAAAAAAAGAATTTCTGGGCAAAGGAACTGATAAATGGTAAACAACTTATGAAGCATGCTCTGTACCAGGGGTCCTCAAACTACGGTCCGCGGGCCACATGCAAATACAAATATTGTATTTGTTCCCATTTTGTTTTCTTCAAAATAAGATATGTGCAGTGTGCATAGGAATTTGTTCATAGTTTTTTTTTTTAAACTATAGTCCGGCCCTCCAACGGTCTGAGGGACAGTGAACTGGCCCCCTGTTTAAAAAGTTTGAGGACCCCTGTTCTGTACCAACTGGAACTGTCCAATATGGCAGCCGAGCCAGTGTGGCCATTAAGCAATTAAAATGTGTCCAAACTGAGATGTGCTACAAGTTTAAAATACACAGTGGATTTCATAGACTTGGCACCAAAAACAAAAAGAATATACCTCGTTTTGTTATATTGATCAGAATTTTAAATGTTACTTCGGATATAATGGGTTAAACTGAGTAACTATTAAAATTAATTTCATCTTTTCTCTTTGTTCACCTGTTTCTTTTTATTTTTAATATAGCTACTGGAAATTTTTATATTACACACATAGGCCATATTTATTTCTATGGGATGGCACTGATCTGGAGAACTAGAGCCCTTTAGCAACATTAAATTTGCCTTTCGCTCTCTTTCATTACAAAAATAGTAATTCCTAGCCAGGGATAGTACAAAACACCTTAAGAACAGATTCTTGTTCCAGTTCTGTTGTGAGCTAGTAAAGACAACTTGGATATAATGAACAGCCCGCTGGGCCCTAGTTTTCCTCATGTTTTAGAGTCTTTGTCTCTAAGATCCTTTGGGACTCTGACACACTCAAATTTGAAACAGAAGTAGCATATTGGTAAATTTGCATGTAGGCCAGGGATTCTTAACGGAGGGCCCAGAGTCTGTAAGTATATATCCTTTATAGAAAAAAGCCAGACTTTTCACATAATTTCTCAAAGACTGCACACTTTAAAATAAAGCTTAAGAGTTGCTTTAGCTAGTAATAAAATGGACATAACTTTATAACTGAAGACCCCAAAAATCAAGGATTGTCATTTTATCAATGTACTTGTTTGGCAACCTATAACACAGTTGCTAAAGATATGTTATTAGACACTAATATGGAGTTTTCATTTCCCTAATTTGTGCCCTTGAAGGTCTTTAAGAGATTCCACTCTCTTTTATAAAAGATCTGTACTACATACATAACATACCAGGAATAACATAACAGGTGGATATTAAAAATGGGCACACTTTCAAATACAATTAATTTTCTGAAACATGTCCAAAAAGAATGGCCGTAAGGGGACGCACTGTTTCATGTTGTATGCATGCTATTACCGTCACATGTTTGGATACAGGCTGACATTAGTGGCTAAAGAAAAGGGTTAGTAAAATATAGGTCTTTATTAAGCAAAATAAATAATGGAGTAATGAAGTACAAAGCAGCAAAAGGTAAAGACCTAATAGATCTCAAAATAATGTTATGCAATAGTGAGAAACATGACATCCAAGTACATTAAAAAACAGCATTAAATGGTATTATACCACCAGTCAAAAGTTACTTGCTTTTAAACTGACATTCTTTAACATGCACACTGTAGTGTTAAGTACTTAATTTCAAACAGCCACAGTTACTTTTCTAAAGTCTACCAGCTGCTAAAAAACTGCTGTCATCTCATACTGAGAATGCTCACTCTATACCTTTGTTCTCAGGCTGTGAGGAAGGAGTGCTGGTCCAAAAGGCCATTGGATTAGATTTAAAAAGACTAAAATTAAACCCTAGAAAATAAAGAGTATTTAATTTTTGAACATAATGAGAATCAAAGTGAATATGATGTTAAAATATAAAAAGCCAGAGTCCCTCAATTTAAGCCAATTTGGCCATTTTACATATTCATTTATCCAAGAGGTTCATTCTTTGTTCATTTAATAGAGTGGCAAGACTAACTTACATAAAATGTGAGCATCTCAGTACCATGTTTTTTTGTTTTTCCTTTTGAGTGACAAGAAAATAACAATAACTTAAAGAATGAATACTTAAGAAAAAAGAAAGAAAACAGACTCAAGTTAATGTTCATGACTCAAGTACAAGTGACTGAAGTTCTGTACTGCATTGGGTTCATGTGCTCTGCCTTAAGTACGATATAAGTATCTTCCAGTTATTCAAATCTCCAAACTTACACACATACTCTCTGTTACTGTTTGAATACTCACAGGTAAAATAATTTTGAGAGAAAAAATTTTGCACAAATGTGATTTAGCTGTTCACAAAGCACTGTGTTTATGACCCAATTTTTAGTAAAACATTAGTATCCTAAAAAGAATCTGCATCAAGGTAAACATTAAAAAGAAAAATTCAAAATAAAAATTTGCTTAATCTATTAAGACTAAGTGCTTACCCTTTTCTGGTGTCTTAAATGTGTAATTAGTTGAGAACTCTTCCTTTGGAAAAGCAGCAAAGAGATTTTGTACTTTGCCATCTGGAGACTGCTTAATATCAGAGTTCTTTGATTCTTCACAATTATTAGGTTCCACTTCTCTTTCAGATCCACTCTGAACTCCTGAACTAGTTTCACTGGTTTTTAAAGGTGCATTAAAACTAAATCCAAACAAAGACCCAGTAGCTGAACTGTTGCCAAATGTAAATGGTTTTGATTTTTCACTACCAAAAATGCTTTTAACAGATTCTGAACCAAATACAAACTTTGGAGGAGAAACTACTGCTTTAGTTGCTATTTCAGATGTGCTAGACACATCTCCAACTTCTGAGGTTGCATCTGCTATATCGTCGCCCTGAAGTAAATCTGTCCTCTCTTTTGTGGTTTCTTCTAATACAGCTACAGCAATTCTGCCACATGGTGACTCTCTTGGAGTTGTCGAAAAAGAAACATGAGGTGTTATCAAAGAATCTTTTTCTTGGGCTATTTTTGCTTCATCAAATATTTTCTTAAATGAGTCTGCAACATCCTGTAGTTTAAATCGGACAGCTAAATGTTCTACTTTTCGTTCTCCATCTGCAAAATCACATGCAGTCCACACCCACACTCTTTCTGTCCCTTTCATATTTTGCAAAGTCATATCTGGAGTTATTCTGTGATTGGCACAAAGTTTTAACACTTGGTCCCTTCTCATCACTATGCGAACTTGCTTATTATCATAATTCTGTAAAATCTTTATATCACCAATGCCTCTTTCTTTCCACTGACCAACATCTTTATCATATCTATAGAGTTTTGCTCTGTGACTAAAAACAACTTGTTCATTTTCCTCACCACTAGATACTTCAACTAGATCAGGCAAAGGTACAACAGGTTCAAAGTACTGTCCATCTCTCTCCTCTTCTTGAGTAACATCAGATTCTTCATCATTGCCAACTGTGGTCCCACTTTGATTCAACAAGGCAGGAGACTTAGATGGACTCAAAGCAGATTTAAAACTAAAGTTAAATCCTGTTGTTGACTCACCAAAACGGAAGAGATTTTTTCTCACAGGGCTACTTGCCAGTGGAGAAGCATGTACTGAGCTACTACTTACACTATCATCCAAAGCATCTTCCCTTAAATCATAGTTACTCCACTCTACTGTGGGTCCAGTGTTTTCAGGATTTGGCTTTGTGGTTATGTCTGAAACACTGACAGCACCTGCATCTGAATTCTTACTTTCTTCCTCAGTGACTTTTGTTTGATCATTTGTCAAAACTGTTTTGAAATCTTTTAGTCCACTCTTCATTTCTTCAGCTCTCTGTATTAATTTGGCAGCTCTCCCAGTATCCACCAACTTATGGGGAGTTTGAAGTGGTATATCTAATAGAAGTCGCTGGCATTCCTCAAATTTCTGCTTGAATTCTTCAGCAAGCTCTGGTGTTTTAAATTTTGCTGCCAGCTGCTCTAGTTTGGCATCACCATCAGAAAAATCACTAGCTAACCACATCCATGCTCTATCTGATCCAGATAAAGGCTTCAGGTTCATTGTAGTCGTTATCCAATGATTAGCACACACTTTTAGCACTTGCTCTCTTCGCATTAACATTCTTAGTTTGCCATTGACCTCATTTTTGAGAATTTTTAAGTTCCCCAAGCCCCTTTCTTTCCACTGACTTATCTCAGCATCAAATCTAAATAACTTTACCCGCTGTGAATAAAGAACTTTTTCATCTTCTTCTCCTGTTACAAGTTCTACTTTTTCGGGCATTTGTACTACTGGTTCAAAATGGATGTCATCACTGTCCTCAGTCTTATAGGCATCATCATCTTTCTCAATGTCAGTAGAAGTGTCAGCTTTATCAGCCTTTTTACCACTTTGTAATGAGAATAATTTTTCTCCAGCACCTGAAAATCCCTTGAAATTAGGGTCTTTTTTGCCAAATTGAAATCCTTCTCCTGAAGTTGATTTTGCAAGATCTGCAAAGGTAAAAGTGCTTCCAGTTTGACCAAATACCACACCAGTATCATTCTTCTGACTGCTAACACCCTGAGCCTGAAAATCATTGTCATTTTCAAGTGGTTTTTCACTCTTCTTCTCTTGATTTCCCAGTTCCTGAATGCCAAATTTAAATCCATCAGCAAGCACAGGAACAGAAAAATTAAATCCTTCTATTGTTGAATTAGAGTCTGTATTAGAACTCTGAAATGTAAATGAAGGTGTATTTTCTTGATCCATATGCCCAAATTTAAATCCTTGTTCTGTGATGCCAAATTTAAAAGCTTTTTCTGAAAAGTTACTTTTAAATCCTGTTCCCACCTGATTTCCAGAAGAGTCACTTAACTTAGCTTTTGAGCCCAATGTGAAAGCTGAAGACGCTTCCGGGTTAGGTTTATGAGTTGGTTTAGAGGCATCACAAGCCACACATTTTAAGGACGAACTCTCATTTTGCACAAAGCAAACACTACAATCCCACTGTCCTTCCTTCTTGGTGAACATTCCTTCAAATCCACTCTTTGTGGCCTTGCATGTCTCTGAAGAGGCAGATGCTGAAACAGCAGGAGTAGGCTGATTTTGTGCACTTGGATTCTGACAAGCAGCACATTTGGTAGTACTTGCTTCATTTCGCACAAAGCAAACACTACAATCCCACTGACCTTCCTTCTTGGTGAACATTCCTTCAAATCCACTCTTGGTGGCCTTGCTTGTCTCTGAAGTACTAAACTTAAAAGAGGCAGGTACTGGAACAGCTGAAGACACACTTGGTTTACCGGGATTATGACAGGCAGCACACTTTGCAGCATTTGCTTCATTTCGTACCAAGCATACACTGCAATCCCACTGTCCATCCTTTTTAGCAAACATGTCCTCAAATCCACTCTTAGGAGTTTTATTTATCTCTGAAGCACCAAACTTACAAGAAGCAGGGGCTGAAACAGTAGGTAAATTCTGTTTTCTTGAATTATCACAGGCAATACATCTTGAAGAGCTTCCTTCATTTTGTACCAAACACACACTGCAATCCCACTGTCCTTCCTTTACAGAAAAAACAGATCTGAAATCATTGTCAACAGACTTAGGAAGATCTCCCTGGCCAAATTTAAAGGAAGGTTGCTGAACAAATAAAGAGCCACCTTTGTTAGCAGACTTTGTATTCTGGCATGCAATGCATCTAGATACGGTAGGTTCGTTTCTCACTAAACAAATACTACAATCCCAGTGACCTTCATTCTTTGGAATCATCAACGCAAACCTATCTGGAGTATTTTCTGGGCTAGTTTTAAGAGTGGGAATAGTTTCAACTAATGCTGGGCCAAGGAGCTCTTTATTGCTTGGGTTTAGATTCTGGCATGAAACACATTTCTTAGCAGTTGCAGCATTTTTTAATGAACAGCTGTTACAATGCCACCAAGACCCTTCCTTCTTTGCTACCTGAAATTCAAAATTCACGTTTCTCACATCTGATTTGCAAATATCCTTATTACCATGACTTGCAGGTTCTTTTACGATTCTCATAGCCTTATTTGTTGTGGTTACCTTTGCTCCTGAGGTTTTTAAAATATTCTGGGCCTCTTCAAACTTACACTTAAAAAGTGCTGCTTCCTCAGGAGTTTTGAATCTAATAGCAAGTTGTTCTGGTTTGGGGAACTCATCTGCATAATCAAGAGCATGCCATACAAAAGATCTGTCTGATCCAGCATTTGGTGTCAATTTCATATCTGGACTGATGTAATGATTTGCACATATTTTCAATACTTGCTCTCGTCTCATTAGAAGGCGAATTTTACCAGATGTTTTATGTCTTAGTATCTTTACATTGCCAATTCCACGTTCCTTCCATTCTTTGGATTCTGCATCAAAACGGAACAATTTTGCACGATTGCAAAAGAATTCTTCTTCATCTTCCTCACCAGTCTTTACTTCAATCTTATCAGGAAGAGGAACCACAGGCTCAAAGTGAGGGCCATCATCATCGTCATCACCATGGGCACTCCCTCCATCTGCTTCATGATTCTTGTTGGCCACCTCTGGGGCAGGTGTTCCAAACACTGATTTCCCTGGACCATGCAAAGTAAATATATCATCACTTCGACAAAAACCAGAGTTCTTTTGATTTGGGCCTATGTTTTCAGTGAATGAAATTCCAGGTACATTTTTACTTCCAAAATTGAACGTATTTCGAGATCCAATAGTTTGACTAGCTTTTGCTCCACTGTAACCATCTCCTTGCAAAGGTTTTTCCGAAGTCAAAAGACCTAAAAGGCTTTCGCTATTATTGTAAGTCATAGAAGGGGGCTGTGTCACAACCTGTGGTGAGGAAAACGTGAAATCACCATCATTTGATTTGAAGTTGGAGTTAAATTTAAAAGGTGGCTGTGTTGTATGTGCAGGTGCTGTCAAAGACGGCCTTATTCCTTCACCTGGCATGGGCTGAACAAAATTAGTTTTACCAAATTCTATAACCTTTGATTCTGCAGATCTTGAAGCATGAGCTGCAACTGGAGGTTTTGTGAAATAACCTGGTTCTGGCAAAGGTGGGTTTGTGCTTGTCTGTTGAATATTGTAATTAAAATAATCATCACCCCTAGGTGACAAAATTCCTGTGGCAGGAGACTCAAAACGCAGTGGAGGACCATACATCTCTTGAGAGAACATACAAGCAGATGTGCTTTGCACAGGTGGTGTGTGCATCTGTTGTGAATAGGCATAAATATGCTGCTGAGGTGGAAGCCTATTCATGCCATAAACTGGACCCTAAAAGAGAAAAAAAGGTTAAATTCATGTAAATTTGTACCTAAAAACTGTAAGTAACTACTAGATACAAACCAATTTTAACAAACCACAAACATAAGTATTATAAGGTAAAGGTATCATTGGGTATGTGGTGCATCATTAAGAGAAGATAGCATTACTACAAAGGTATTTACAATTATATTCCTTCTTGGCATATAATAAAAATTGTCTTAACTCATGACAGCATCTTAAAAACTTAATTCTCTAATACTTTCAACAATAAAGAATTTAAATTAAAAAAATTTAATTCTCCAATAAAAAAATAAATGAATAGTATAAATATCTTCTTCTTTATTTATCAATGTGTCAGATGATGTTAACAATAATGATGATGATGATGATGGCCTTGGCTGGTGTGGTTCAGTTGGTTGAGCATTATCCCATGCACATGGAGAGGTCACTGATTTGATTCCTGGTCAGGGCACATGCCCATGTTGTGGGGTCAATTCCCAGTAGGGGACATGCAGGAGGCAGAAGATTGATGGTTTTCTCTCACTGATGTTTCTCTCTTTCTCTCTCTCTCTCCCCCCCCTTCCCCCTTCCTCTCTTTAAAATCCACACAAAATCGTATTTAAAGAATAATAATGACAAAGACTAGCAATTATCGAGCTGTTACTAATGTGCCTAATGAGCAATATTCTAAGTATTTTACATATATTAACTCATTTTAATATCCTCAAAAACCCTATGAATTAAGGCATTATTATCCTCATTTCACATATGAGGCAACTAATGTATAGAGAGGGTAAGACACTTGCCCCAGGTCACAATAAGCAGAAAAGCCAGGGCCCTAGCACTCAAACCCTCTGTCTTTAAGCTTCACATTCAACTACTATTGTAATATTGGGTCTTAGCTACTACACACCTGAACATGGTAACTTTAGCAATAGGAGGTTCTACTCCTATTTCTGCCAAAACAGAAAGATGAAGAACCAACCACCACCACCCATTTAAACATATTCTAAACATTCACTTATTATTACACTAGGGGAATGGTGCATGAAATTCGTGCGGGGGGGCAGGGAGAGGGGGTGTCCCTCAGCCTAGCCTGCACCCTCTCCAATCTGGGACCCGTTGGGGGATGTCCGACTACCGGTTGGGATCAGGCCTAAACCAGCAGTCGGACATCCCTCTTGCAATCCAGGACCACTGGCTCCTAACCACTCACCTGCCTGCCTGACTGATCACCATTAATCACTCTGCCTGCCGACCTGCTCGCCCCCAACTGCTCCCTGCAAATGCCCACACCCAACTGCCCACACCTGCCAGCCTAATAGCCTCTAAACGCCTCTGCCTCGGCCCCGCCACCATGGCTTTGTCCGGAAGGACATCCGGAAGGTCTCCCGGAAGGTATCCTGGTCTAATTAGCATATTACCCTTTTATTAGTATAGATAAAAATAAGATGACTAGGAAGTATAACTTCTGTATCTGGAGAGAAATTTAAAATATCTCTATCTTGTGAGACTTAGAAGTTTTAATGCTGAACTACTTCTTGAATGTATTTGAAATAAGCCTGAACAATTAAAAAGGAGATATTTATAAATGTGTAAATTATTTGTTACCTTTGTGGGAGTAACATTAGCTGCTGGTCTGAGAAGATACTGGGAATTATATGCTGGTGACTGACTATAATATACTGAAGTGCCAGTAGTTGCAACTAAAAAAAATAAAAGAAAACACTGTTAAAAAAATCTATACTACAGTTAAGACCATCTAGGCAAGAACTATAAATACAAAAGCAACAGAAATCAAAAAGATTTAAAACTACATCAAAGTGTTTTTAATTTCTATATCAAAATATACCATAAAGATGATTATCAAATGATCAAATGACAAACTAGGAAAAACTGCTAAATATGACACATGAGAATTAAGAGCATGGTAGTAGTCAACAAGAATAAGCACCTCACAATAAACATCAAAAAAGCAAGAAGGAAGTAGCTGGTCAACTTTTCAAGAAAAAGTGGTATGATGTGAGCACATAGCCATGTTCCAACAACAGAAATATTGAGAACACACTAGTCACAGGAAGGGTTTAAGGCAGCGGTCGCCAACTGGTGGTCTGTGAAGTCCGAAAGGTTGGCAACCGCTGGTTTAAGGAACCAAAATGTACCTGATGGCCCCAGGGCCATTTTTTGAAGTGAGCCTAGAAAATCTGCACAAGACAAGGTTGTATTTTCTAAACTCAAGCTTAGAATGTCCAGGTCAAAAATCACCTGATAATCCATGAAAAAGGATCTCATAAATAACACAAAATGTTTCTTGGGGTGAAGGTGGGGAGGACACATCATGACTGACACTCATTCCAAGGTCCAAACTATTTCCTCCATCTGATCTGTTTTATGTGAGTTTTATCAGGAAATCAACAACTAGAAGACACTCATACTGATGGCAAAACTACCAACAGTCATTTGCTTGATCTGTTTAATAAAAGTTTTACCAGAAAACAATACAACTTAAAGATTATTCAGGCCTTTACACGAAAGAAGAAATAAAAATTGTGACTCAAGAGATGCTAAACTATTAATTCTGACACGCACTGAAAAAGACCTAAAAAAAGCTAGCCTGACTAAAAAAATTGCAGAGAAGCCCAAGACTGATTTTGGAAAACAAATGGAACTGCCTGGTGAACATGATTATTTTGAAATATTCCGGGGAGAAAATAGGCATAGAACAAGCTGATGGACATGAGCCAAGAATAATAAAGTATGAAATTTAGTGACCTTATCAATGACTAGTGACTGTTTAAATAGTAAAAAAACAAAAACAAAAAACAGCACCACACACATACACATACAACAACCAACTATTAAAGAGTTCTTATAAACCTATTACAAAAAGCACGAAGTGAAAAGGTAACTCAGGAAATATAAAAGATTATAAAGTGTTCAGAATGCCTAGTGACAGTATTTTTGTTCTTAAAAATTGGCTAAGGTTTTTATAATCTGATAATAGTTAACACTAGGTAAGAATACAAAGAGAAGGGCATTAGTAGATGTCAGTGATAAGAGCGTAAACATGCATAGCTTTTCTGTAAGGCAATTTCCAAACACAGAAGCATTTTTAAAAGATGCTACAATCCTGGAAATGTGCCCACAGTATTACTTATAATAGCAAAAAGTAGAAATAACAAAAATAAGGGAATAAAATTTGCAGTACTTCTACATGATGGTATAGTACATTCATTAATGTATTTTCAAAAAATACTTAATAGCCACGTGCTCAGAACTTAAAATAATATTTAAAAACAGGCTATCTTATCTACATACATCATAACATAGTAAAGGTCTCATTAAAAATTCTTTTGTTTACAAAGAGAAAAGAGCAGAAAGAAATGCTCCAAGATGTTAGTAGAAATCTTTGTGATATTGTTAGCTTTTCATTTTCTTTATTGTTCAATACATCTTAATATTTCCTATAAGTTTATTAATCATTTTTTAAATCATCTTACTTTCAAAAGACAAGATACATCTTGGTATATTTTTACTTTCATTAAGAAAAACAAATCTGTAAACACAGGAATGGTAATCAAGAGATTTGAGCTCTGCTTTCGGGCCACAAAGCTGTTTTAAGACCTTGTCAATTAGCCATTTAGGATCTCCCATTTTCTCACACATTTTATAGGGTAATTGCAAGAATAAATTGAGACAATTTGAGTGTTATATTTACATTTGTTTAACAACCTTTTACGCCTGTACAAAAGAAATGGAAATTGTGATCCAACAGATGCCAAATAATCAATTCAGACAGCACTCAAAAAGCCTTAGAAAAGGCTAGACAGTTTACTTATTCCCTCTGCACAAGACTCTATATAGTACACAGGGTTTTTAAGTAAGCAATGTTGAACTCTCGACATCTCATATATTTGTCTACGACTTACGACATTTAGTAAGTAGAAGTGTACTATTTATTTTACCTGCATTTAGAAGACACTGTCACAAGAGGATAGTGGGGCAACCTTAAGTATTGCCCCAAAAGGCTATCATACACATGTACTAATATAAACTAGATTAAAGCATTCCAAATCTTTCCTGGGTTAAAACCAATTAAAAAAAAATATGTACTACTACCATTTCAGGAATCTGTCTCATGTAAAAGCAATCTATTTTTGACATCATTTCTGGGTGCCTGAGTGCAATGTAGCATACTGGCAAATGGCTTTAACATCAGACCACTGGAGTTTGAACCCCAACTCTTTACCAATAATTACCTTCTACAATAATGGATGAGTTACTTAACTTTTCTAAACCCATTTCCTCATCTATAAAATTAGGATTAGTAATAGTACCTACCACTCTGGGTTACTGTGATTAGCACTTCTGCACAGAGACAACCCACAGAAGATACTATTCATACCCTTTTGTTCATTAGTGTTTACTGTAAGTAAGCACCTAATACATACCCATACTTACACAAATGCTCACAATTACCATGTGAGTCAGGTATTATTATCTCCATGCTTTAAATAGACAAACTGGCTCTGAGAGGTCGGTAAGTGATACAACACAACTTCAAAATCTAATATGATCTAACCTTAAACTCCTTCCTTTTATGTATGACCATGGTATTTTAAAACAAGATTTCCTATTAATGTCATACCTTTGGTTATCTCATCAAAATAATTCCTGAGTTTTTAATTAGGCATATCTTAATGCATAATGATATCAATTAACATTTTTCAATTATAAGGAATACCTCTACCTCAATCTCAGCTCCTATGACATCGGCATTAAAGGAATATTCTTTAAGCCTTTATATACACAGTATCAAATAAAGCTTATTTTGTTTCTCATTGGAGTTTTAAATATCTCAGTAAAACCAAAGACAGCTTATGTAACATATAAGCAGACACATACATATATATGTAAACAAATATATGTACATAATAAGGTGGTTTCACGAGTGATCTATATAAAGAAGACACAGTGATTTACTAACATATCCAGATACCAACTCACCTGTTAATGGAGCCCCATGAAAAGTCTGTGATCCCTGATATCCATCAGGCACTGAATCTGGTCCATAACCTTCTGTAGGCCAACGATGAGGGGACCCCAAGTTACTGCTATTTAGTTTCAATTCCTGCATTTCTTTCTGTTGGAAGAAGAAAAGAACAAAATTTTAAGCAATTCTATAATGCCAGAAACAGTGACGGAGCAAACAAATATTTTAAATAGCTGATGATGCCCTTTAAGAGACTCTACAGTCCAATAAGACAGCGGTTCTCAACCTGTGGGTCGCGACCCCTTTGGGGGTCGAACGACCCTTTCACAGGGGTCGCCTAAGACCATTGGAAAATACATATATAATTACATATTGTTTTTGTGATTAATCACTATGCTTTAATCATGTTCAACTTGTAACAATGAAAATACATCCTGCATATCAGATATTTACATTACTATTTATAACAGTAGCAAAATTACAGTTATGAGGTAGCAATGAAAATAATTTTATGGTTGGGGGTCACCACAACATGAGGAACTATATTAAAGGGTCACGGCATTAGGAAGGTTGAGAACCACTGCAATAAGAGCTGATTACCAGATTCTTAATTCTGATAATTAAGAACATGATCCTTAATGTGTTAACAATTCATTTGCTCCCATTCTTTCATTCCTTAGTACCATTACCTAATTCACTCACTCTAGATTAGAGTTAGCTCTAGCCTAAACAACTAACTGCCTAAATGGCCTCATCTCCATTTCCATTCTACACTTGCCTAAATTAATCATTCTAAAGTTCAGCTCTAGCCAAGTAGCTATAAATTAAGTTTCTATCTCTGACATTCATGTCCTCAGCAGTATTATCCCAAATATCCTTCCAGCATATATTCTTTCCATACTGCTTTACCCTTCGGTTCATGTGGACTACTTCAACATTCTAAATTACCTCCCAATACCAGCTTTCCAATTATACACATATGATGTAACAAAACACTACTTATCCTTCAAAGTGATGCTCAAATGCTCCACTAGAAAAGAAAAAACTAATATTTACTGAGAATACACAGGGTGAGGCAAAAATATATTTACAGTTGTGTGCATGGAAAATAATACAATAATTAATAAATAATAATACAAGAATCAACTGTTTTGCATACTCACAACTATAAACCTACTTTTGCCCCACCCTATATTATGTACATAACTAGAGGCCTGGTGCACGAAATTCATTCACTGGGGTGGGGGGTGGGGGCCGGGGGCGCGTGTGTCCCTCAGCCTGGCCTGTGCCCTCTCACAGTCCGGGAGCCCTTGGGAGATGTCTGACTGACGGCTAAGCCATCAGTCGGGCATCCTTAGCACTGCCACAGAGAAGGCAGGAGGGGCTCCCGTCGCCACCACTGTGATCGCCAGCCATGAGCCCAGCTTCT